>NW_027207646.1:0-163000 GCF_963455315.2 Globicephala melas | reverse complement strand
GCTCTAACTCTCAGAGCGCTCTGTTGCCCCTTCAGAGGAGCTCTGACTAAATCTCAGCGCTCTCTGTTGCCCATTCATAGCAGCTATAACTCTCAGCGCTCTGGTGCCCCTTCATAGCAGCTCTGACTAAATCTCAGCGCTCTCTGTGTCCCCTTCACACCAGCTCTATCTCTCAGCGCTCTGTGTTGCCCCTTCACAGAAGCTCTCTCAGCGCTCTCTGTTGCCCCTTCACACCAGCTCTATCTCGCAGCACACCGTGTTGCCCCTTCAACGCAGCTCTAACTCTCAGAGCTCTCTCTGTTTCCCCTTCACAGCAGCTCTAACTCTAAGCGCTCTCAGTTGCCCCTTCAATGCAGCTCTATAACTCACAGCACTCTCTGTTCCCACTTTAACGCAGCTCTAACTCTCACCGCTCTCTGTTGCCCTTCAGAGCAGCTCTGACTAAATCTCAGTGCTCTCTGTTTCCCCAAGGCAGCTTTAACTCTCAGC
The DNA here is from genome assembly GCF_963455315.2 of Globicephala melas. NCBI lineage: Eukaryota > Metazoa > Chordata > Mammalia > Artiodactyla > Delphinidae > Globicephala > Globicephala melas. Next base: position 162,511 of record NW_027207646.1, on the reverse strand, counting down.
GCTCTCTATTGCCCCTTCACAGGAGCTCTAACTCTCACCGCTCTGTTTGCTAATTGAGAGCAGCTCTAATTCTAAGCGCTCTCAGTTGCCCCTTCACAGCAGCTGTAAACCTCAGCGAGCTCTGTTGCCCCTTCAACGCAGCTCTAACTCTCAGCGCTCGCTGTTGCCCCTTCAGTGCAGCTCTGACTAAATCTCAGCGCGCTGTGTTGCCCCTTCACAGAAACTCTCTCAGCACGCTCTGTTGCCCCATCACAGCAGCTGGAACTCTCAGCGCGCTCTGTTGCCCTTCAGAGTAGCACTAAATCTCAGCGCTTTCTGTGGCCCCTTCACAGCAGCTCTAACTCTCAGAGCGCTCTGTTGCCCCTTCAGAGGAGCTCCGCCTAAATCTCAGCGATCTGTGTTGCCCCTTCACAGCAGCTCTAAATCTCAGCGCTGTGTGTTGCCCCTTCACAACAGCTGTAACTCTCACCACTCTCTGTTTCCCCTTCACAGCAGCGCTAACTCTCACCAATCTCTGTTTCCGCTTCACAGCAGCCCTGACTCTCTACGCTCTCTGTTGCCCCTTCACAGCGGCTTTAACCCTAAGTGCTCTCAGTTGCCCCTTCACAGCAGCTCTAACTCTCAGACCGCTCTGTTGCCCCTTCAGAAGAGCTCTGACTAAATCTCAGTGCTCTCCGTGGCCCCTTCACAGCACCTCTACCTCTCAGAGCTCTCTCTGTTGCCCCTTCACAGCAGCTCTGACTAACTCTCAGCCCTCTCTGTTGCCCCATCACAGCCGCTCTCTCACCGCTATCTGTTGCCCCATCACAGCCGCTCTAACTCTCACCGCTATCTGTTGCCCCTTCGCAGGAGCTCTAACTCTCAGCGCTATGTGTTGCCCCTTCTCAGCAATGCTAAATCTCAGATCTCTGTGTTGCCCCTTCACAGCAGCTCTAATTCTCAGCGCTGTTTCCCCATCACAGCAGCTCGAACTCTCAGCGCTCTGTGTTGCCCCTTCAACGCAGCTCTAATTCTCAGCGATCCCTGGTGCCACTTCACAGGAGCGCTGACTAACTCTAAAGCGCTCTGTATGGCCCCATCAACGCAGCTCTAACTCTCAAGCCCTCTCTGTTGCCCCTTCACAGGAGCTCTAACACTCAGCCCCCTCTGTTGTCCCTTCCGAGCAGCTCTGACTAAATCTCAGCGATCTGTGTTGCCCCTTCACAGCAGCTCTAACTCTCAGCGCGCTCTGTTGCCATTCAGAGTAGCACTGACTAAATCTCAGCGCTTTCTGTTGGCCCTTCACAGCAGCTCTAACTCTCAGAGCGCTCTGTTTCCCCTTCAGAGGAGCTCTGACTAAATCTCAGCGCTCTCTGTTGACCATTCATAGCAGCTATAACTCTCAGCGCTCTGGTGCCCCTTCAGAGCAGCTCTGACTAAATCTCAGCGCTCTCTGTTTCCCCTCCAAAGCAGCTTTAACTCTCAGCGCTCTCTATTGCCCCTTCACAGGAGCTCTAACTCTCACCGCTCTGTTTGCTACTTGAGAGCAGCTCTAATTCTAAGCGCTCTCAGTTGCCCCTTCACAGCAGCTCTAAATCTCAGCGCTGTGTGTTGCCCCTTCACAACAGCTGTAAGTCTCACCACTCTCTGTTTCCCCTTCACAGCAGCTCTAACTCTCACCAATCTCTGTTTCCGCTTCACAGCAGCCCTGACTCTCTACGCTGTCTGTTGCCCCTTCACAGCGGCTTTAACTCTAAGCGCTCTCAGTTGCCCCTTCACAGCAGCTCTAACTCTCAGAGCGCTCTGTTGCCCCTTCAGAGCAGCTCTGACTAAATCTCAGCGCTCTCTGTTTCCCCTCCAAAGCAGCTTGAACTCTCAGTGCTCTCTATTGCCCCTTCACAGGAGCTCTGACAAACTCTCACCGCTCTGTTTGCTACTGGAGAGCAGCTCTAAATCTAAGCGCTCTCATTTACCCCTTCAATGCAGCTCTAACTCACAGCACTCTTTGTTGCCCCTTTAACGCAGCTCTAACTAGCAGCGCTCTCTGTTGCCCTGCAGAGCAGCTCTGACTGAATCTCAGCGCTCTCTGTTTCCCCTCCACAGGCAGCTCTATCTCTAAGCGCTCTGCTTCTTCAGAGCAGCTCTAATTCTAAGCGCTCTCAGTTGCCCCTTCACAGCACCTCTGAAACTCAGCGAGCTCTGTTGCCCCTTCAACGCAGCTCTAACGCTCAGCGCTGGCTGTTGCCCCTTCAGTGCAGCTCTGACTAAATCTCAGCGCTCTGTGTTGCCCCTTCAGAGCAGCTCTAACTCTCAGTGCGCTCTGTTGCCCTTCAGAGTAGCACTGACTAAATCTCATCGCTTTCTGTTGCCCCTTCACAGCAGCTCTAACTCTCAGCACGCTCTGTTGCCCTTCAGAGTAGCACTGACTAAATCTCAGCGCTTTCTGTTGCCCCTTCACAGCAGCTCTAACTCTCAGAGCGCTCTGTTGCCCCTCCAGAGGAGCTCTGACTAAATCTCAGCGCTCTCTGTGTCCCCTTCACACCAGCTCTACCTCTCAGCGCTCTGTGTTGCCCCTTCAACGCAGCTCTAATTCTCAGCGATCTCTGGTGCCCCTTCACAGGAGCACTGACCGACTCTCAAGCGCTCTGTGTTGCCCCTTCACAGCAGCTGTAACTCTAAGTGCTCTCAGTTGCCCCTTCTCAGCAGCTCTAACTTCCAGTGCTGTGTGTTGCCCCTTCACAGCAGCTCTAACTCTCAGCGCTCTCTATTGCCCCTTCACAGGAGCTCTGACTAACTCTCACCGCTCTGTTTGCTCCTTCAGAGCAGCTCTAATTCTAAGCGCTCTCAGTTGCCCGTTCACAGCAGCTGTAAACCTCATCGCTCTCTCTTGCCCCTTCAACGCAGCTCTAACGCTCAGCGCTCGCTGTTGCCTCTTCAGAGCAGCTCTAACTCTCACCACTCTGTTTCCGCTTCACAGCAGCCCTGACTCTCAACGCTCTGTGTTGCCCCTTCAACGCAGCTGTAACTCAGAGCTCACTGTTGCCCATTCATAGCAGATATAACTCTCAGCCCTGACTGTTGCCCCTTCAGAGCAGCTCTGAATAAATCTCAGCGCTCTCTGTTGCCCCTTCACACCAGCTCTATCTCTCGGCGCTCTGTGCTGCCCCTTCAACGCAGTTCTAACTCTCACCTCTCTCTCTTGCACAGTCACAGCAGCTCTAACTACCTCTCACCGCTATCTGTTGCCCCTTCACAGGAGCTCTAACTCTCAGCGCTATGTGTTGCCCCTTCTCAGCAACGCTAAATCTCACCACTCCGTGTTGCCTCTTCAACGCAGCTCTAATTCTCAGCGATCCCTGGTGCCCCTTCACAGGAGCGCTGACTGACTCTCAAGCGTTGTCTGCTGCCCCTACACAGCAGCTGTAACTCTAAGTGCACTCAGTTGCCCCTTCTCAGCAGCTCTAACTTCCAGTGCTCTGTGTTGCCCCTTCACAGCAGCTCTAACGCTGAGCTCTCTCAGTTGCCCCTTCAATGCAGCTCTAACTCACAGCGCTCTGTGTTGCCCCTTCAACGCAGCTGTAACTCTCACGGATCTCTGTTGCCCTTTCACAGCAGCTCTAACTCTAAGAACTCTCATTTGCCCCTTCAATGCAGCCCTAACGCACAGCACTCTGGGTTGCCCCTTCAGTGCAGCTCTGACTAAATCTCAGCGCTCTGTGTTTCCCCTTCACAGAAGCTTTCTCAGCGCTCTGTGTAGCCCCTACACAGCAGCTCTAAATCTCAGCGCTGTGTGTTGCCCCTTCACAACAGCTGGAACTCTCACCACTCTGTTTCCCTTTCACAGCAGCTCTAACTCTCACCACTCTGTTTCCGCTTCACAGCAGCCCTCACTCTCAACGCTCTGGGTTGCCCATCAACACAGCTGTAACTCAGCGCTCACTGTTGCCCATTCATAGCAGCTATAACTCTCAGCGCTCTGTTGACCCTTCATTGTAGCTCTGACTAAATCTCAGCGCTCTCTGTTGCCCCTTCACACCAGCTCTATCTCGCAGCACACCGTGTTGCCCCTTCAACGCAGCTCTAACTCTCAGAGCTCTCTCTGTTTCCCCTTCACAGCAGCTCTAACTCTAAGTGCTCTCAGTTGCCCCTTCTCAGCAGCTCTAACTTCCAGTGCTCTGTGTTGCCCCTTCACAGCAGCTCTAACTCTCAGCGCTCTCTATTGCCCCTTCACAGGAGCTCTGACTAACTCTCACCTCTCTGTTTGCTCCTTCAGAGCAGCTCTAATTCTAAGCGCTCTCAGTTGCCCGTTCACAGCAGCTGTAAACCTCATCGCTCTCTCTTCCCCCTTCAACGCAGCTCTAACGCTCAGCGCTCGCTGTTGCCTCTTCAGAGCAGCTCTAACTCTCACCACTCTGTTTCCGCTTCACAGCAGCCCTGACTCTCTACGCTCTCTGTTGCCCCTTCACAGCGGCTTTAACTCTAAGCGCTCTCAGTTGCCCCTTCACAGCAGCTCTAACTCTCAGAGCGCTCTGTTGCCCCTTCAGAAGAGCTCTGACTAAATCTCAGCGATCTGTGTTGCCCCTTCACAGCAGCTCTAAATCTCAGCGCTGTGTGTTGCCCCTTCACAACAGCTGTAACTCTCACCACTCTCTGTTTCCCCTTCACAGCAGCGCTAACTCTCACCAATCTGTTTCCGCTTCACAGCAACCCTGACTCTCTACGCTCTCTGTTGCCCCTTCACAGCGGCTTTAACTCTAAGTGCTCTCAGTTGCCCCTTCACAGCAGCTCTAACTCTCAGACCGCTCTGTTGCCCCTTCAGAAGAGCTCTGACTAAATCTCAGCGCTCTCCGTGGCCCCTTCACAGCAGCTCTACCTCTCAGAGCTCTCTCTGTTGCCCCTTCACAGCAGTTCTGACTAACTCTCAGCCCTCTCTGTTGCCCCATCACAGCCGCTCTAACTCTCACCGCTATCTGTTGCCCCTTCGCAGGAGCTCTAACTCTCAGCGCTATGTGTTGCCCCTTCTCAGCAATGCTAAATCTCAGCGCTCTGTGTTGCCCCTTCACAGCAGCTCTAATTCTCAGCGCTGTTTCCCCATCACAGCAGCTCGAACTCTCAGCGCTCTGTGTTGCCCCTTCAACGCAGCTCTAATTCTCAGCGATCCCTGGTGCCACTTCACAGGAGCGCTGACTAACTCTAAAGCGCTCTGTATGGCCCCATCAACGCAGCTCTAACTCTCAAGCCCTCTCTGTTGCCCCTTCACAGGAGCTCTAACTCTCAGCCCCCTCTGTTGTCCCTTCCGAGCAGCTCTGACTAAATCTCAGCGATCTGTGTTGCCCCTTCACAGCAGCTCTAACTCTCAGCGCGCTCTGTTGCCCTTCAGAGTAGCACTGACTAAATCTCAGCGCTTTCTGTTGGCCCTTCACAGCAGCTCTAACTCTCAGAGCGCTCTGTTGCCCCTTCAGAGGAGCTCTGACTAAATCTCAGCGCTCTCTGTTGCCCATTCATAGCAGCTATAACTCTCAGCGCTCTGTTGCCCCTTCATAGCAGCTCTGACTAAATCTCAGCGCTCTCTGTGTCCCCTTCACACCAGCTCTATCTCTCAGCGCTCTGTGTTGCCCCTTCACAGAAGCTCTCTCAGCGCTCTCTGTTGCCCCTTCACACCAGCTCTATCTCGCAGCACACCGTGTTGCCCCTTCAACGCAGCTCTAACTCTCAGAGCTCTCTCTGTTTCCCCTTCACAGCAGCTCTAACTCTAAGCGCTCTCAGTTGCCCCTTCAATGCAGCTCTATAACTCACAGCACTCTCTGTTCCCACTTTAACGCAGCTCTAACTCTCACCGCTCTCTGTTGCCCTTCAGAGCAGCTCTGACTAAATCTCAGTGCTCTCTGTTTCCCCAAGGCAGCTTTAACTCTCAGCGCTCTCTATTGCCCCTTCACAGGAGCTCTAACTCTCACCGCTCTGTTTGCTACTTGAGAGCAGCTCTAATTCTAAGCGCTCTCAGTTGCCCCTTCACAGCAGCTGTAAACCTCAGCGAGCTCTGTTGCCCCTTCAACGCAGCTCTAACTCTCAGCGCTCGCTGTTGCCCCTTCAGTGCAGCTCTGACTAAATCTCAGCGCGCTGTGTTGCCCCTTCACAGAAACTCTCTCAGCACGCTCTGTTGCCCCATCACAGCAGCTGGAACTCTCAGCGCGCTCTGTTGCCCTTCAGAGTAGCACTAAATCTCAGCGCTTTCTGTGGCCCCTTCACAGCAGCTCTAACTCTCAGAGCGCTCTGTTGCCCCTTCAGAGGAGCTCCGCCTAAATCTCAGCGATCTGTGTTGCCCCTTCACAGCAGCTCTAAATCTCAGCGCTGTGTGTTGCCCCTTCACAAAAGCTGTAACTCTCAGTGCGCTCTGTTGCCATTCAGAGTAGCACTGACTAAATCTCAGCGCTTTCTGTGGCCCCTTCACAGCAGCTCTAACTCTCAGAGCGCTCTGTTGCCCCTTCCGAGCAGCTCTGACTAAATCTCAGCGATCTGTGTTGCCCCTTCACAGCAGCTCTAAATCTCAGCGCTGTGTGTTGCCCCTTCACAACAGCTGTAACTCTCACCACTCTGTTTCCCCTTCACAGCAGCGCTAACTCTCACCAATCTCTGTTTCCGCTTCACAGCAGCCCTGACTCTCTACGCTCTCTGTTGCCCCTTCACAGCGGCTTTAACTCTAAGTGCTCTCAGTTGCCCCTTCACAGCAGCTCTAACTCTCAGAGCGCCTTGTTGCCCCTTCAGAGTAGCTCTGACTGAATCTCAGCGCTCTCTGTTTCCCCTCCACACCACCTCTATCTCTCAGTGCTCTTTGCTTCTTCAGAGCAGCTCTAATTCTAAGCGCTCTCAGTTGCCCCTTCACAGCAGCTCTGAACTTCAGCGAGCTCTGTTGCCCCTTCACAGCAGCTCTAACTCACAGCACTCTTTGTTGCCCCTTTAATGCAGCTCTAACTATCAGCGCTCTCTGTTGCCCTTCAGAGCAGCTCTGACTGAATCTCAGCGCTCTCTGTTTCCCCTCCACAGCACCTCTATCTCTCAGCGCTCCGTTTGCTTCTTCACAGCAGCTCTAATTCTAAGCGCTCTCAGTTGCCCCTTCACAGCAGCTCTGACCTCAGCGAGCTCTGTTGCCCCTTCACAGCAGCTCTAACTCTCAGCGCTGTGTGTTGCCCCTTCACAACAGCTCTAACTCTCACCATTCTGTTTCCACTTCACAGCAGCCCTGACTCTCAACGCTCTGTGTTGCCCCTTCAACGCAGCTCTAACTCTCAGCGCTCGCTGTTGCTCCTTCAGTGCAGCTCTCACTAAATCTCAGCGCTCTGTGTTGCCCCTTCACAGAAGCTCTCTCAGCGCTCTCTGTTGCCCTTCAGAGCAGCTCTGACTAAATCTCAGCGCTCTCTGTTTCCCCTCCACAGCAGCTCAATCTCTCAGCGCTGTTTGCTTCTTCAGAGCAGCTCTAATTCTAAGCCCTCTCAGTTGCCCCTTCACAGCAGCTCTAAACCTCACCGAGGTTCACAGCAGCTCTAACTCTCAGCGCGCTCTGTTGCCCTTCAGAGGTGCTCTGACTAACTCTCCGTGCTTTCTGTTGACCCTTCAGATCAGTCTGACTAACTCTCAGCGCTCCCGGTTGCCCCTTCAGAGCAGCTCTAACTCTCACCGCCCTGTGTTGCCACTTCAATGCCGTTCTAATTCTCAGCACTCTTTATTGCCCCTTCAGAGCAGCTCTAACTCTCAGAGCACTCTGTTGCCCTTCAGAGCAGCTCTGACTAAATCTCAGTGCTCTCTGTTTGCCCAAGGCAGCTTTAACTCTCAGCGCTCTCTATTGCCCCTTCACAGGAGCTGTAAACCTCAGCGAGCTCTGTTGCCCCTTCAACGCAGCTCTAACGCTCAGCGCTCGCTCTTGCCCCTTCCGAGCAGCTCTGACTAAATCTCAGCGCGCTGTGTTGCCCCTTCACAGAAGCTCTAACTCTCAGTGCGCTCTGTTGCCATTCAGAGTAGCACTGACTAAATCTCAGCGCTTTCTGTGGCCCCTTCACAGCAGCTCTAACTCTCAGAGCGCTCTGTTGCCCCTTCAGAAGAGCTCTGACTAAATCTCAGCGATCTGTGTTGCCCCTTCACAGCAGCTCTAAATCTCAGCGCTGTGTGTTGCCCCTTCACAACAGCTGTAACTCTCACCACTCTCTGTTTCCCCTTCACAGCAGCGCTAACTCTCACCAATCTCTGTTTCCGCTTCACAGCAGCCCTGACTCTCTACGCTCTCTGTTGCCCCTTCACAGCGGCTTTAACTCTAAGTGCTCTCAGTTGCCCCTTCACAGCAGCTCTAACTCTCAGACCGCTCTGTTGCCCCTTCAGAAGAGCTCTGACTAAATCTCAGCGCTCTCCGTGGCCCCTTCACAGCAGCTCTACCTCTCAGAGCTCTCTCTGTTGCCCCTTCACAGCAGCTCTAAGTCTCAGCCCTGTCTGTTGCCCCTTCACAGCAGTTCTGACTAACTCTCAGCCCTCTCTGTTGCCCCATCACAGCCGCTCTAACTCTCACCGCTATCTGTTGCCCCTTCGCAGGAGCTCTAACTCTCAGCGCTATGTGTTGCCCCTTCTCAGCAATGCTAAATCTCAGCGCTCTGTGTTGCCCCTTCACAGCAGCTCTAATTCTCAGCGCTGTTTCCCCATCACAGCAGCTCGAACTCTCAGCGCTCTGTGTTGCCCCTTCAACGCAGCTCTAATTCTCAGCGATCCCTGGTGCCACTTCACAGGAGCGCTGACTAACTCTAAAGCGCTCTGTATGGCCCCATCAACGCAGCTCTAACTCTCAAGCCCTCTCTGTTGCCCCTTCACAGGAGCTCTAACACTCAGCCCCCTCTGTTGTCCCTTCCGAGCAGCTCTGACTAAATCTCAGCGATCTGTGTTGCCCCTTCACAGCAGCTCTAACTCTCAGCGCGCTCTGTTGCCCTTCAGAGTAGCACTGACTAAATCTCAGCGCTTTCTGTTGGCCCTTCACAGCAGCTCTAACTCTCAGAGCGCTCTGTTGCCCCTTCAGAGGAGCTCTGACTAAATCTCAGCGCTCTCTGTTGCCCATTCATAGCAGCTATAACTCTCAGCGCTCTGGTGCCCCTTCATAGCAGCTCTGACTAAATCTCAGCGCTCTCTGTGTCCCCTTCACACCAGCTCTATCTCTCAGCGCTCTGTGTTGCCCCTTCACAGAAGCTCTCTCAGCGCTCTCTGTTGCCCCTTCACACCAGCTCTATCTCGCAGCACACCGTGTTGCCCCTTCAACGCAGCTCTAACTCTCAGAGCTCTCTCTGTTTCCCCTTCACAGCAGCTCTAACTCTAAGCGCTCTCAGTTGCCCCTTCAATGCAGCTCTATAACTCACAGCACTCTCTGTTCCCACTTTAACGCAGCTCTAACTCTCACCGCTCTCTGTTGCCCTTCAGAGCAGCTCTGACTAAATCTCAGTGCTCTCTGTTTCCCCAAGGCAGCTTTAACTCTCAGCGCTCTCTATTGCCCCTTCACAGGAGCTCTAACTCTCACCGCTCTGTTTGCTAATTGAGAGCAGCTCTAATTCTAAGCGCTCTCAGTTGCCCCTTCACAGCAGCTGTAAACCTCAGCGAGCTCTGTTGCCCCTTCAACGCAGCTCTAACTCTCAGCGCTCGCTGTTGCCCCTTCAGTGCAGCTCTGACTAAATCTCAGCGCGCTGTGTTGCCCCTTCACAGAAACTCTCTCAGCACGCTCTGTTGCCCCATCACAGCAGCTGGAACTCTCAGCGCGCTCTGTTGCCCTTCAGAGTAGCACTAAATCTCAGCGCTTTCTGTGGCCCCTTCACAGCAGCTCTAACTCTCAGAGCGCTCTGTTGCCCCTTCAGAGGAGCTCCGCCTAAATCTCAGCGATCTGTGTTGCCCCTTCACAGCAGCTCTAAATCTCAGCGCTGTGTGTTGCCCCTTCACAACAGCTGTAACTCTCACCACTCTCTGTTTCCCCTTCACAGCAGCGCTAACTCTCACCAATCTCTGTTTCCGCTTCACAGCAGCCCTGACTCTCTACGCTCTCTGTTGCCCCTTCACAGCGGCTTTAACCCTAAGTGCTCTCAGTTGCCCCTTCACAGCAGCTCTAACTCTCAGACCGCTCTGTTGCCCCTTCAGAAGAGCTCTGACTAAATCTCAGTGCTCTCCGTGGCCCCTTCACAGCACCTCTACCTCTCAGAGCTCTCTCTGTTGCCCCTTCACAGCAGCTCTGACTAACTCTCAGCCCTCTCTGTTGCCCCATCACAGCCGCTCTCTCACCGCTATCTGTTGCCCCATCACAGCCGCTCTAACTCTCACCGCTATCTGTTGCCCCTTCGCAGGAGCTCTAACTCTCAGCGCTATGTGTTGCCCCTTCTCAGCAATGCTAAATCTCAGATCTCTGTGTTGCCCCTTCACAGCAGCTCTAATTCTCAGCGCTGTTTCCCCATCACAGCAGCTCGAACTCTCAGCGCTCTGTGTTGCCCCTTCAACGCAGCTCTAATTCTCAGCGATCCCTGGTGCCACTTCACAGGAGCGCTGACTAACTCTAAAGCGCTCTGTATGGCCCCATCAACGCAGCTCTAACTCTCAAGCCCTCTCTGTTGCCCCTTCACAGGAGCTCTAACACTCAGCCCCCTCTGTTGTCCCTTCCGAGCAGCTCTGACTAAATCTCAGCGATCTGTGTTGCCCCTTCACAGCAGCTCTAACTCTCAGCGCGCTCTGTTGCCATTCAGAGTAGCACTGACTAAATCTCAGCGCTTTCTGTTGGCCCTTCACAGCAGCTCTAACTCTCAGAGCGCTCTGTTTCCCCTTCAGAGGAGCTCTGACTAAATCTCAGCGCTCTCTGTTGACCATTCATAGCAGCTATAACTCTCAGCGCTCTGGTGCCCCTTCAGAGCAGCTCTGACTAAATCTCAGCGCTCTCTGTTTCCCCTCCAAAGCAGCTTTAACTCTCAGCGCTCTCTATTGCCCCTTCACAGGAGCTCTAACTCTCACCGCTCTGTTTGCTACTTGAGAGCAGCTCTAATTCTAAGCGCTCTCAGTTGCCCCTTCACAGCAGCTCTAAATCTCAGCGCTGTGTGTTGCCCCTTCACAACAGCTGTAAGTCTCACCACTCTCTGTTTCCCCTTCACAGCAGCTCTAACTCTCACCAATCTCTGTTTCCGCTTCACAGCAGCCCTGACTCTCTACGCTGTCTGTTGCCCCTTCACAGCGGCTTTAACTCTAAGCGCTCTCAGTTGCCCCTTCACAGCAGCTCTAACTCTCAGAGCGCTCTGTTGCCCCTTCAGAGCAGCTCTGACTAAATCTCAGCGCTCTCTGTTTCCCCTCCAAAGCAGCTTGAACTCTCAGTGCTCTCTATTGCCCCTTCACAGGAGCTCTGACAAACTCTCACCGCTCTGTTTGCTACTGGAGAGCAGCTCTAAATCTAAGCGCTCTCATTTACCCCTTCAATGCAGCTCTAACTCACAGCACTCTTTGTTGCCCCTTTAACGCAGCTCTAACTAGCAGCGCTCTCTGTTGCCCTGCAGAGCAGCTCTGACTGAATCTCAGCGCTCTCTGTTTCCCCTCCACAGGCAGCTCTATCTCTAAGCGCTCTGCTTCTTCAGAGCAGCTCTAATTCTAAGCGCTCTCAGTTGCCCCTTCACAGCACCTCTGAAACTCAGCGAGCTCTGTTGCCCCTTCAACGCAGCTCTAACGCTCAGCGCTGGCTGTTGCCCCTTCAGTGCAGCTCTGACTAAATCTCAGCGCTCTGTGTTGCCCCTTCAGAGCAGCTCTAACTCTCAGTGCGCTCTGTTGCCCTTCAGAGTAGCACTGACTAAATCTCATCGCTTTCTGTTGCCCCTTCACAGCAGCTCTAACTCTCAGCACGCTCTGTTGCCCTTCAGAGTAGCACTGACTAAATCTCAGCGCTTTCTGTTGCCCCTTCACAGCAGCTCTAACTCTCAGAGCGCTCTGTTGCCCCTCCAGAGGAGCTCTGACTAAATCTCAGCGCTCTCTGTGTCCCCTTCACACCAGCTCTACCTCTCAGCGCTCTGTGTTGCCCCTTCAACGCAGCTCTAATTCTCAGCGATCTCTGGTGCCCCTTCACAGGAGCACTGACCGACTCTCAAGCGCTCTGTGTTGCCCCTTCACAGCAGCTGTAACTCTAAGTGCTCTCAGTTGCCCCTTCTCAGCAGCTCTAACTTCCAGTGCTGTGTGTTGCCCCTTCACAGCAGCTCTAACTCTCAGCGCTCTCTATTGCCCCTTCACAGGAGCTCTGACTAACTCTCACCGCTCTGTTTGCTCCTTCAGAGCAGCTCTAATTCTAAGCGCTCTCAGTTGCCCGTTCACAGCAGCTGTAAACCTCATCGCTCTCTCTTGCCCCTTCAACGCAGCTCTAACGCTCAGCGCTCGCTGTTGCCTCTTCAGAGCAGCTCTAACTCTCACCACTCTGTTTCCGCTTCACAGCAGCCCTGACTCTCAACGCTCTGTGTTGCCCCTTCAACGCAGCTGTAACTCAGAGCTCACTGTTGCCCATTCATAGCAGATATAACTCTCAGCCCTGACTGTTGCCCCTTCAGAGCAGCTCTGAATAAATCTCAGCGCTCTCTGTTGCCCCTTCACACCAGCTCTATCTCTCGGCGCTCTGTGCTGCCCCTTCAACGCAGTTCTAACTCTCACCTCTCTCTCTTGCACAGTCACAGCAGCTCTAACTACCTCTCACCGCTATCTGTTGCCCCTTCACAGGAGCTCTAACTCTCAGCGCTATGTGTTGCCCCTTCTCAGCAACGCTAAATCTCACCACTCCGTGTTGCCTCTTCAACGCAGCTCTAATTCTCAGCGATCCCTGGTGCCCCTTCACAGGAGCGCTGACTGACTCTCAAGCGTTGTCTGCTGCCCCTACACAGCAGCTGTAACTCTAAGTGCACTCAGTTGCCCCTTCTCAGCAGCTCTAACTTCCAGTGCTCTGTGTTGCCCCTTCACAGCAGCTCTAACGCTGAGCTCTCTCAGTTGCCCCTTCAATGCAGCTCTAACTCACAGCGCTCTGTGTTGCCCCTTCAACGCAGCTGTAACTCTCACGGATCTCTGTTGCCCTTTCACAGCAGCTCTAACTCTAAGAACTCTCATTTGCCCCTTCAATGCAGCCCTAACGCACAGCACTCTGGGTTGCCCCTTCAGTGCAGCTCTGACTAAATCTCAGCGCTCTGTGTTTCCCCTTCACAGAAGCTTTCTCAGCGCTCTGTGTAGCCCCTACACAGCAGCTCTAAATCTCAGCGCTGTGTGTTGCCCCTTCACAACAGCTGGAACTCTCACCACTCTGTTTCCCTTTCACAGCAGCTCTAACTCTCACCACTCTGTTTCCGCTTCACAGCAGCCCTCACTCTCAACGCTCTGGGTTGCCCATCAACACAGCTGTAACTCAGCGCTCACTGTTGCCCATTCATAGCAGCTATAACTCTCAGCGCTCTGTTGACCCTTCATTGTAGCTCTGACTAAATCTCAGCGCTCTCTGTTGCCCCTTCACACCAGCTCTATCTCGCAGCACACCGTGTTGCCCCTTCAACGCAGCTCTAACTCTCAGAGCTCTCTCTGTTTCCCCTTCACAGCAGCTCTAACTCTAAGTGCTCTCAGTTGCCCCTTCTCAGCAGCTCTAACTTCCAGTGCTCTGTGTTGCCCCTTCACAGCAGCTCTAACTCTCAGCGCTCTCTATTGCCCCTTCACAGGAGCTCTGACTAACTCTCACCTCTCTGTTTGCTCCTTCAGAGCAGCTCTAATTCTAAGCGCTCTCAGTTGCCCGTTCACAGCAGCTGTAAACCTCATCGCTCTCTCTTCCCCCTTCAACGCAGCTCTAACGCTCAGCGCTCGCTGTTGCCTCTTCAGAGCAGCTCTAACTCTCACCACTCTGTTTCCGCTTCACAGCAGCCCTGACTCTCTACGCTCTCTGTTGCCCCTTCACAGCGGCTTTAACTCTAAGCGCTCTCAGTTGCCCCTTCACAGCAGCTCTAACTCTCAGAGCGCTCTGTTGCCCCTTCAGAAGAGCTCTGACTAAATCTCAGCGATCTGTGTTGCCCCTTCACAGCAGCTCTAAATCTCAGCGCTGTGTGTTGCCCCTTCACAACAGCTGTAACTCTCACCACTCTCTGTTTCCCCTTCACAGCAGCGCTAACTCTCACCAATCTGTTTCCGCTTCACAGCAACCCTGACTCTCTACGCTCTCTGTTGCCCCTTCACAGCGGCTTTAACTCTAAGTGCTCTCAGTTGCCCCTTCACAGCAGCTCTAACTCTCAGACCGCTCTGTTGCCCCTTCAGAAGAGCTCTGACTAAATCTCAGCGCTCTCCGTGGCCCCTTCACAGCAGCTCTACCTCTCAGAGCTCTCTCTGTTGCCCCTTCACAGCAGTTCTGACTAACTCTCAGCCCTCTCTGTTGCCCCATCACAGCCGCTCTAACTCTCACCGCTATCTGTTGCCCCTTCGCAGGAGCTCTAACTCTCAGCGCTATGTGTTGCCCCTTCTCAGCAATGCTAAATCTCAGCGCTCTGTGTTGCCCCTTCACAGCAGCTCTAATTCTCAGCGCTGTTTCCCCATCACAGCAGCTCGAACTCTCAGCGCTCTGTGTTGCCCCTTCAACGCAGCTCTAATTCTCAGCGATCCCTGGTGCCACTTCACAGGAGCGCTGACTAACTCTAAAGCGCTCTGTATGGCCCCATCAACGCAGCTCTAACTCTCAAGCCCTCTCTGTTGCCCCTTCACAGGAGCTCTAACTCTCAGCCCCCTCTGTTGTCCCTTCCGAGCAGCTCTGACTAAATCTCAGCGATCTGTGTTGCCCCTTCACAGCAGCTCTAACTCTCAGCGCGCTCTGTTGCCATTCAGAGTAGCACTGACTAAATCTCAGCGCTTTCTGTTGGCCCTTCACAGCAGCTCTAACTCTCAGAGCGCTCTGTTGCCCCTTCAGAGGAGCTCTGACTAAATCTCAGCGCTCTCTGTTGCCCATTCATAGCAGCTATAACTCTCAGCGCTCTGTTGCCCCTTCATAGCAGCTCTGACTAAATCTCAGCGCTCTCTGTGTCCCCTTCACACCAGCTCTATCTCTCAGCGCTCTGTGTTGCCCCTTCACAGAAGCTCTCTCAGCGCTCTCTGTTGCCCCTTCACACCAGCTCTATCTCGCAGCACACCGTGTTGCCCCTTCAACGCAGCTCTAACTCTCAGAGCTCTCTCTGTTTCCCCTTCACAGCAGCTCTAACTCTAAGCGCTCTCAGTTGCCCCTTCAATGCAGCTCTATAACTCACAGCACTCTCTGTTCCCACTTTAACGCAGCTCTAACTCTCACCGCTCTCTGTTGCCCTTCAGAGCAGCTCTGACTAAATCTCAGTGCTCTCTGTTTCCCCAAGGCAGCTTTAACTCTCAGCGCTCTCTATTGCCCCTTCACAGGAGCTCTAACTCTCACCGCTCTGTTTGCTACTTGAGAGCAGCTCTAATTCTAAGCGCTCTCAGTTGCCCCTTCACAGCAGCTGTAAACCTCAGCGAGCTCTGTTGCCCCTTCAACGCAGCTCTAACTCTCAGCGCTCGCTGTTGCCCCTTCAGTGCAGCTCTGACTAAATCTCAGCGCGCTGTGTTGCCCCTTCACAGAAACTCTCTCAGCACGCTCTGTTGCCCCATCACAGCAGCTGGAACTCTCAGCGCGCTCTGTTGCCCTTCAGAGTAGCACTAAATCTCAGCGCTTTCTGTGGCCCCTTCACAGCAGCTCTAACTCTCAGAGCGCTCTGTTGCCCCTTCAGAGGAGCTCCGCCTAAATCTCAGCGATCTGTGTTGCCCCTTCACAGCAGCTCTAAATCTCAGCGCTGTGTGTTGCCCCTTCACAAAAGCTGTAACTCTCAGTGCGCTCTGTTGCCATTCAGAGTAGCACTGACTAAATCTCAGCGCTTTCTGTGGCCCCTTCACAGCAGCTCTAACTCTCAGAGCGCTCTGTTGCCCCTTCCGAGCAGCTCTGACTAAATCTCAGCGATCTGTGTTGCCCCTTCACAGCAGCTCTAAATCTCAGCGCTGTGTGTTGCCCCTTCACAACAGCTGTAACTCTCACCACTCTGTTTCCCCTTCACAGCAGCGCTAACTCTCACCAATCTCTGTTTCCGCTTCACAGCAGCCCTGACTCTCTACGCTCTCTGTTGCCCCTTCACAGCGGCTTTAACTCTAAGTGCTCTCAGTTGCCCCTTCACAGCAGCTCTAACTCTCAGAGCGCCTTGTTGCCCCTTCAGAGTAGCTCTGACTGAATCTCAGCGCTCTCTGTTTCCCCTCCACACCACCTCTATCTCTCAGTGCTCTTTGCTTCTTCAGAGCAGCTCTAATTCTAAGCGCTCTCAGTTGCCCCTTCACAGCAGCTCTGAACTTCAGCGAGCTCTGTTGCCCCTTCACAGCAGCTCTAACTCACAGCACTCTTTGTTGCCCCTTTAATGCAGCTCTAACTATCAGCGCTCTCTGTTGCCCTTCAGAGCAGCTCTGACTGAATCTCAGCGCTCTCTGTTTCCCCTCCACAGCACCTCTATCTCTCAGCGCTCCGTTTGCTTCTTCACAGCAGCTCTAATTCTAAGCGCTCTCAGTTGCCCCTTCACAGCAGCTCTGACCTCAGCGAGCTCTGTTGCCCCTTCACAGCAGCTCTAACTCTCAGCGCTGTGTGTTGCCCCTTCACAACAGCTCTAACTCTCACCATTCTGTTTCCACTTCACAGCAGCCCTGACTCTCAACGCTCTGTGTTGCCCCTTCAACGCAGCTCTAACTCTCAGCGCTCGCTGTTGCTCCTTCAGTGCAGCTCTCACTAAATCTCAGCGCTCTGTGTTGCCCCTTCACAGAAGCTCTCTCAGCGCTCTCTGTTGCCCTTCAGAGCAGCTCTGACTAAATCTCAGCGCTCTCTGTTTCCCCTCCACAGCAGCTCAATCTCTCAGCGCTGTTTGCTTCTTCAGAGCAGCTCTAATTCTAAGCCCTCTCAGTTGCCCCTTCACAGCAGCTCTAAACCTCACCGAGGTTCACAGCAGCTCTAACTCTCAGCGCGCTCTGTTGCCCTTCAGAGGTGCTCTGACTAACTCTCCGTGCTTTCTGTTGACCCTTCAGATCAGTCTGACTAACTCTCAGCGCTCCCGGTTGCCCCTTCAGAGCAGCTCTAACTCTCACCGCCCTGTGTTGCCACTTCAATGCCGTTCTAATTCTCAGCACTCTTTATTGCCCCTTCAGAGCAGCTCTAACTCTCAGAGCACTCTGTTGCCCTTCAGAGCAGCTCTGACTAAATCTCAGTGCTCTCTGTTTGCCCAAGGCAGCTTTAACTCTCAGCGCTCTCTATTGCCCCTTCACAGGAGCTGTAAACCTCAGCGAGCTCTGTTGCCCCTTCAACGCAGCTCTAACGCTCAGCGCTCGCTCTTGCCCCTTCCGAGCAGCTCTGACTAAATCTCAGCGCGCTGTGTTGCCCCTTCACAGAAGCTCTAACTCTCAGTGCGCTCTGTTGCCATTCAGAGTAGCACTGACTAAATCTCAGCGCTTTCTGTGGCCCCTTCACAGCAGCTCTAACTCTCAGAGCGCTCTGTTGCCCCTTCAGAAGAGCTCTGACTAAATCTCAGCGATCTGTGTTGCCCCTTCACAGCAGCTCTAAATCTCAGCGCTGTGTGTTGCCCCTTCACAACAGCTGTAACTCTCACCACTCTCTGTTTCCCCTTCACAGCAGCGCTAACTCTCACCAATCTCTGTTTCCGCTTCACAGCAGCCCTGACTCTCTACGCTCTCTGTTGCCCCTTCACAGCGGCTTTAACTCTAAGTGCTCTCAGTTGCCCCTTCACAGCAGCTCTAACTCTCAGACCGCTCTGTTGCCCCTTCAGAAGAGCTCTGACTAAATCTCAGCGCTCTCCGTGGCCCCTTCACAGCAGCTCTACCTCTCAGAGCTCTCTCTGTTGCCCCTTCACAGCAGCTCTAAGTCTCAGCCCTGTCTGTTGCCCCTTCACAGCAGTTCTGACTAACTCTCAGCCCTCTCTGTTGCCCCATCACAGCCGCTCTAACTCTCACCGCTATCTGTTGCCCCTTCGCAGGAGCTCTAACTCTCAGCGCTATGTGTTGCCCCTTCTCAGCAATGCTAAATCTCAGCGCTCTGTGTTGCCCCTTCACAGCAGCTCTAATTCTCAGCGCTGTTTCCCCATCACAGCAGCTCGAACTCTCAGCGCTCTGTGTTGCCCCTTCAACGCAGCTCTAATTCTCAGCGATCCCTGGTGCCACTTCACAGGAGCGCTGACTAACTCTAAAGCGCTCTGTATGGCCCCATCAACGCAGCTCTAACTCTCAAGCCCTCTCTGTTGCCCCTTCACAGGAGCTCTAACACTCAGCCCCCTCTGTTGTCCCTTCCGAGCAGCTCTGACTAAATCTCAGCGATCTGTGTTGCCCCTTCACAGCAGCTCTAACTCTCAGCGCGCTCTGTTGCCCTTCAGAGTAGCACTGACTAAATCTCAGCGCTTTCTGTTGGCCCTTCACAGCAGCTCTAACTCTCAGAGCGCTCTGTTGCCCCTTCAGAGGAGCTCTGACTAAATCTCAGCGCTCTCTGTTGCCCATTCATAGCAGCTATAACTCTCAGCGCTCTGGTGCCCCTTCATAGCAGCTCTGACTAAATCTCAGCGCTCTCTGTGTCCCCTTCACACCAGCTCTATCTCTCAGCGCTCTGTGTTGCCCCTTCACAGAAGCTCTCTCAGCGCTCTCTGTTGCCCCTTCACACCAGCTCTATCTCGCAGCACACCGTGTTGCCCCTTCAACGCAGCTCTAACTCTCAGAGCTCTCTCTGTTTCCCCTTCACAGCAGCTCTAACTCTAAGCGCTCTCAGTTGCCCCTTCAATGCAGCTCTATAACTCACAGCACTCTCTGTTCCCACTTTAACGCAGCTCTAACTCTCACCGCTCTCTGTTGCCCTTCAGAGCAGCTCTGACTAAATCTCAGTGCTCTCTGTTTCCCCAAGGCAGCTTTAACTCTCAGCGCTCTCTATTGCCCCTTCACAGGAGCTCTAACTCTCACCGCTCTGTTTGCTAATTGAGAGCAGCTCTAATTCTAAGCGCTCTCAGTTGCCCCTTCACAGCAGCTGTAAACCTCAGCGAGCTCTGTTGCCCCTTCAACGCAGCTCTAACTCTCAGCGCTCGCTGTTGCCCCTTCAGTGCAGCTCTGACTAAATCTCAGCGCGCTGTGTTGCCCCTTCACAGAAACTCTCTCAGCACGCTCTGTTGCCCCATCACAGCAGCTGGAACTCTCAGCGCGCTCTGTTGCCCTTCAGAGTAGCACTAAATCTCAGCGCTTTCTGTGGCCCCTTCACAGCAGCTCTAACTCTCAGAGCGCTCTGTTGCCCCTTCAGAGGAGCTCCGCCTAAATCTCAGCGATCTGTGTTGCCCCTTCACAGCAGCTCTAAATCTCAGCGCTGTGTGTTGCCCCTTCACAACAGCTGTAACTCTCACCACTCTCTGTTTCCCCTTCACAGCAGCGCTAACTCTCACCAATCTCTGTTTCCGCTTCACAGCAGCCCTGACTCTCTACGCTCTCTGTTGCCCCTTCACAGCGGCTTTAACCCTAAGTGCTCTCAGTTGCCCCTTCACAGCAGCTCTAACTCTCAGACCGCTCTGTTGCCCCTTCAGAAGAGCTCTGACTAAATCTCAGTGCTCTCCGTGGCCCCTTCACAGCACCTCTACCTCTCAGAGCTCTCTCTGTTGCCCCTTCACAGCAGCTCTGACTAACTCTCAGCCCTCTCTGTTGCCCCATCACAGCCGCTCTCTCACCGCTATCTGTTGCCCCATCACAGCCGCTCTAACTCTCACCGCTATCTGTTGCCCCTTCGCAGGAGCTCTAACTCTCAGCGCTATGTGTTGCCCCTTCTCAGCAATGCTAAATCTCAGATCTCTGTGTTGCCCCTTCACAGCAGCTCTAATTCTCAGCGCTGTTTCCCCATCACAGCAGCTCGAACTCTCAGCGCTCTGTGTTGCCCCTTCAACGCAGCTCTAATTCTCAGCGATCCCTGGTGCCACTTCACAGGAGCGCTGACTAACTCTAAAGCGCTCTGTATGGCCCCATCAACGCAGCTCTAACTCTCAAGCCCTCTCTGTTGCCCCTTCACAGGAGCTCTAACACTCAGCCCCCTCTGTTGTCCCTTCCGAGCAGCTCTGACTAAATCTCAGCGATCTGTGTTGCCCCTTCACAGCAGCTCTAACTCTCAGCGCGCTCTGTTGCCATTCAGAGTAGCACTGACTAAATCTCAGCGCTTTCTGTTGGCCCTTCACAGCAGCTCTAACTCTCAGAGCGCTCTGTTTCCCCTTCAGAGGAGCTCTGACTAAATCTCAGCGCTCTCTGTTGACCATTCATAGCAGCTATAACTCTCAGCGCTCTGGTGCCCCTTCAGAGCAGCTCTGACTAAATCTCAGCGCTCTCTGTTTCCCCTCCAAAGCAGCTTTAACTCTCAGCGCTCTCTATTGCCCCTTCACAGGAGCTCTAACTCTCACCGCTCTGTTTGCTACTTGAGAGCAGCTCTAATTCTAAGCGCTCTCAGTTGCCCCTTCACAGCAGCTCTAAATCTCAGCGCTGTGTGTTGCCCCTTCACAACAGCTGTAAGTCTCACCACTCTCTGTTTCCCCTTCACAGCAGCTCTAACTCTCACCAATCTCTGTTTCCGCTTCACAGCAGCCCTGACTCTCTACGCTGTCTGTTGCCCCTTCACAGCGGCTTTAACTCTAAGCGCTCTCAGTTGCCCCTTCACAGCAGCTCTAACTCTCAGAGCGCTCTGTTGCCCCTTCAGAGCAGCTCTGACTAAATCTCAGCGCTCTCTGTTTCCCCTCCAAAGCAGCTTGAACTCTCAGTGCTCTCTATTGCCCCTTCACAGGAGCTCTGACAAACTCTCACCGCTCTGTTTGCTACTGGAGAGCAGCTCTAAATCTAAGCGCTCTCATTTACCCCTTCAATGCAGCTCTAACTCACAGCACTCTTTGTTGCCCCTTTAACGCAGCTCTAACTAGCAGCGCTCTCTGTTGCCCTGCAGAGCAGCTCTGACTGAATCTCAGCGCTCTCTGTTTCCCCTCCACAGGCAGCTCTATCTCTAAGCGCTCTGCTTCTTCAGAGCAGCTCTAATTCTAAGCGCTCTCAGTTGCCCCTTCACAGCACCTCTGAAACTCAGCGAGCTCTGTTGCCCCTTCAACGCAGCTCTAACGCTCAGCGCTGGCTGTTGCCCCTTCAGTGCAGCTCTGACTAAATCTCAGCGCTCTGTGTTGCCCCTTCAGAGCAGCTCTAACTCTCAGTGCGCTCTGTTGCCCTTCAGAGTAGCACTGACTAAATCTCATCGCTTTCTGTTGCCCCTTCACAGCAGCTCTAACTCTCAGCACGCTCTGTTGCCCTTCAGAGTAGCACTGACTAAATCTCAGCGCTTTCTGTTGCCCCTTCACAGCAGCTCTAACTCTCAGAGCGCTCTGTTGCCCCTCCAGAGGAGCTCTGACTAAATCTCAGCGCTCTCTGTGTCCCCTTCACACCAGCTCTACCTCTCAGCGCTCTGTGTTGCCCCTTCAACGCAGCTCTAATTCTCAGCGATCTCTGGTGCCCCTTCACAGGAGCACTGACCGACTCTCAAGCGCTCTGTGTTGCCCCTTCACAGCAGCTGTAACTCTAAGTGCTCTCAGTTGCCCCTTCTCAGCAGCTCTAACTTCCAGTGCTGTGTGTTGCCCCTTCACAGCAGCTCTAACTCTCAGCGCTCTCTATTGCCCCTTCACAGGAGCTCTGACTAACTCTCACCGCTCTGTTTGCTCCTTCAGAGCAGCTCTAATTCTAAGCGCTCTCAGTTGCCCGTTCACAGCAGCTGTAAACCTCATCGCTCTCTCTTGCCCCTTCAACGCAGCTCTAACGCTCAGCGCTCGCTGTTGCCTCTTCAGAGCAGCTCTAACTCTCACCACTCTGTTTCCGCTTCACAGCAGCCCTGACTCTCAACGCTCTGTGTTGCCCCTTCAACGCAGCTGTAACTCAGAGCTCACTGTTGCCCATTCATAGCAGATATAACTCTCAGCCCTGACTGTTGCCCCTTCAGAGCAGCTCTGAATAAATCTCAGCGCTCTCTGTTGCCCCTTCACACCAGCTCTATCTCTCGGCGCTCTGTGCTGCCCCTTCAACGCAGTTCTAACTCTCACCTCTCTCTCTTGCACAGTCACAGCAGCTCTAACTACCTCTCACCGCTATCTGTTGCCCCTTCACAGGAGCTCTAACTCTCAGCGCTATGTGTTGCCCCTTCTCAGCAACGCTAAATCTCACCACTCCGTGTTGCCTCTTCAACGCAGCTCTAATTCTCAGCGATCCCTGGTGCCCCTTCACAGGAGCGCTGACTGACTCTCAAGCGTTGTCTGCTGCCCCTACACAGCAGCTGTAACTCTAAGTGCACTCAGTTGCCCCTTCTCAGCAGCTCTAACTTCCAGTGCTCTGTGTTGCCCCTTCACAGCAGCTCTAACGCTGAGCTCTCTCAGTTGCCCCTTCAATGCAGCTCTAACTCACAGCGCTCTGTGTTGCCCCTTCAACGCAGCTGTAACTCTCACGGATCTCTGTTGCCCTTTCACAGCAGCTCTAACTCTAAGAACTCTCATTTGCCCCTTCAATGCAGCCCTAACGCACAGCACTCTGGGTTGCCCCTTCAGTGCAGCTCTGACTAAATCTCAGCGCTCTGTGTTTCCCCTTCACAGAAGCTTTCTCAGCGCTCTGTGTAGCCCCTACACAGCAGCTCTAAATCTCAGCGCTGTGTGTTGCCCCTTCACAACAGCTGGAACTCTCACCACTCTGTTTCCCTTTCACAGCAGCTCTAACTCTCACCACTCTGTTTCCGCTTCACAGCAGCCCTCACTCTCAACGCTCTGGGTTGCCCATCAACACAGCTGTAACTCAGCGCTCACTGTTGCCCATTCATAGCAGCTATAACTCTCAGCGCTCTGTTGACCCTTCATTGTAGCTCTGACTAAATCTCAGCGCTCTCTGTTGCCCCTTCACACCAGCTCTATCTCGCAGCACACCGTGTTGCCCCTTCAACGCAGCTCTAACTCTCAGAGCTCTCTCTGTTTCCCCTTCACAGCAGCTCTAACTCTAAGTGCTCTCAGTTGCCCCTTCTCAGCAGCTCTAACTTCCAGTGCTCTGTGTTGCCCCTTCACAGCAGCTCTAACTCTCAGCGCTCTCTATTGCCCCTTCACAGGAGCTCTGACTAACTCTCACCTCTCTGTTTGCTCCTTCAGAGCAGCTCTAATTCTAAGCGCTCTCAGTTGCCCGTTCACAGCAGCTGTAAACCTCATCGCTCTCTCTTCCCCCTTCAACGCAGCTCTAACGCTCAGCGCTCGCTGTTGCCTCTTCAGAGCAGCTCTAACTCTCACCACTCTGTTTCCGCTTCACAGCAGCCCTGACTCTCTACGCTCTCTGTTGCCCCTTCACAGCGGCTTTAACTCTAAGCGCTCTCAGTTGCCCCTTCACAGCAGCTCTAACTCTCAGAGCGCTCTGTTGCCCCTTCAGAAGAGCTCTGACTAAATCTCAGCGATCTGTGTTGCCCCTTCACAGCAGCTCTAAATCTCAGCGCTGTGTGTTGCCCCTTCACAACAGCTGTAACTCTCACCACTCTCTGTTTCCCCTTCACAGCAGCGCTAACTCTCACCAATCTGTTTCCGCTTCACAGCAACCCTGACTCTCTACGCTCTCTGTTGCCCCTTCACAGCGGCTTTAACTCTAAGTGCTCTCAGTTGCCCCTTCACAGCAGCTCTAACTCTCAGACCGCTCTGTTGCCCCTTCAGAAGAGCTCTGACTAAATCTCAGCGCTCTCCGTGGCCCCTTCACAGCAGCTCTACCTCTCAGAGCTCTCTCTGTTGCCCCTTCACAGCAGTTCTGACTAACTCTCAGCCCTCTCTGTTGCCCCATCACAGCCGCTCTAACTCTCACCGCTATCTGTTGCCCCTTCGCAGGAGCTCTAACTCTCAGCGCTATGTGTTGCCCCTTCTCAGCAATGCTAAATCTCAGCGCTCTGTGTTGCCCCTTCACAGCAGCTCTAATTCTCAGCGCTGTTTCCCCATCACAGCAGCTCGAACTCTCAGCGCTCTGTGTTGCCCCTTCAACGCAGCTCTAATTCTCAGCGATCCCTGGTGCCACTTCACAGGAGCGCTGACTAACTCTAAAGCGCTCTGTATGGCCCCATCAACGCAGCTCTAACTCTCAAGCCCTCTCTGTTGCCCCTTCACAGGAGCTCTAACTCTCAGCCCCCTCTGTTGTCCCTTCCGAGCAGCTCTGACTAAATCTCAGCGATCTGTGTTGCCCCTTCACAGCAGCTCTAACTCTCAGCGCGCTCTGTTGCCCTTCAGAGTAGCACTGACTAAATCTCAGCGCTTTCTGTTGGCCCTTCACAGCAGCTCTAACTCTCAGAGCGCTCTGTTGCCCCTTCAGAGGAGCTCTGACTAAATCTCAGCGCTCTCTGTTGCCCATTCATAGCAGCTATAACTCTCAGCGCTCTGTTGCCCCTTCATAGCAGCTCTGACTAAATCTCAGCGCTCTCTGTGTCCCCTTCACACCAGCTCTATCTCTCAGCGCTCTGTGTTGCCCCTTCACAGAAGCTCTCTCAGCGCTCTCTGTTGCCCCTTCACACCAGCTCTATCTCGCAGCACACCGTGTTGCCCCTTCAACGCAGCTCTAACTCTCAGAGCTCTCTCTGTTTCCCCTTCACAGCAGCTCTAACTCTAAGCGCTCTCAGTTGCCCCTTCAATGCAGCTCTATAACTCACAGCACTCTCTGTTCCCACTTTAACGCAGCTCTAACTCTCACCGCTCTCTGTTGCCCTTCAGAGCAGCTCTGACTAAATCTCAGTGCTCTCTGTTTCCCCAAGGCAGCTTTAACTCTCAGCGCTCTCTATTGCCCCTTCACAGGAGCTCTAACTCTCACCGCTCTGTTTGCTACTTGAGAGCAGCTCTAATTCTAAGCGCTCTCAGTTGCCCCTTCACAGCAGCTGTAAACCTCAGCGAGCTCTGTTGCCCCTTCAACGCAGCTCTAACTCTCAGCGCTCGCTGTTGCCCCTTCAGTGCAGCTCTGACTAAATCTCAGCGCGCTGTGTTGCCCCTTCACAGAAACTCTCTCAGCACGCTCTGTTGCCCCATCACAGCAGCTGGAACTCTCAGCGCGCTCTGTTGCCCTTCAGAGTAGCACTAAATCTCAGCGCTTTCTGTGGCCCCTTCACAGCAGCTCTAACTCTCAGAGCGCTCTGTTGCCCCTTCAGAGGAGCTCCGCCTAAATCTCAGCGATCTGTGTTGCCCCTTCACAGCAGCTCTAAATCTCAGCGCTGTGTGTTGCCCCTTCACAAAAGCTGTAACTCTCAGTGCGCTCTGTTGCCATTCAGAGTAGCACTGACTAAATCTCAGCGCTTTCTGTGGCCCCTTCACAGCAGCTCTAACTCTCAGAGCGCTCTGTTGCCCCTTCAGAGGAGCTCCGCCTAAATCTCAGCGATCTGTGTTGCCCCTTCACAGCAGCTCTAAATCTCAGCGCTGTGTGTTGCCCCTTCACAACAGCTGTAACTCTCACCACTCTCTGTTTCCCCTTCACAGCAGCGCTAACTCTCACCAATCTCTGTTTCCGCTTCACAGCAGCCCTGACTCTCTACGCTCTCTGTTGCCCCTTCACAGCGGCTTTAACTCTAAGTGCTCTCAGTTGCCCCTTCACAGCAGCTCTAACTCTCAGAGCGCCTTGTTGCCCCTTCAGAGTAGCTCTGACTGAATCTCAGCGCTCTCTGTTTCCCCTCCACACCACCTCTATCTCTCAGCGCTCTTTGCTTCTTCAGAGCAGCTCTAATTCTAAGCGCTCTCAGTTGCCCCTTCACAGCAGCTCTGAACTTCAGCGAGCTCTGTTGCCCCTTCACAGCAGCTCTAACTCACAGCACTCTTTGTTGCCCCTTTAATGCAGCTCTAACTATCAGCGCTCTCTGTTGCCCTTCAGAGCAGCTCTGACTGAATCTCAGCGCTCTCTGTTTCCCCTCCACAGCACCTCTATCTCTCAGCGCTCCGTTTGCTTCTTCACAGCAGCTCTAATTCTAAGCGCTCTCAGTTGCCCCTTCACAGCAGCTCTGACCTCAGCGAGCTCTGTTGCCCCTTCACAGCAGCTCTAACTCTCAGCGCTGTGTGTTGCCCCTTCACAACAGCTCTAACTCTCACCATTCTGTTTCCACTTCACAGCAGCCCTGACTCTCAACGCTCTGTGTTGCCCCTTCAACGCAGCTCTAACTCTCAGCGCTCGCTGTTGCTCCTTCAGTGCAGCTCTCACTAAATCTCAGCGCTCTGTGTTGCCCCTTCACAGAAGCTCTCTCAGCGCTCTCTGTTGCCCTTCAGAGCAGCTCTGACTAAATCTCAGCGCTCTCTGTTTCCCCTCCACAGCAGCTCAATCTCTCAGCGCTGTTTGCTTCTTCAGAGCAGCTCTAATTCTAAGCCCTCTCAGTTGCCCCTTCACAGCAGCTCTAAACCTCACCGAGGTTCACAGCAGCTCTAACTCTCAGCGCGCTCTGTTGCCCTTCAGAGGTGCTCTGACTAACTCTCCGTGCTTTCTGTTGACCCTTCAGATCAGTCTGACTAACTCTCAGCGCTCCCGGTTGCCCCTTCAGAGCAGCTCTAACTCTCACCGCCCTGTGTTGCCACTTCAATGCCGTTCTAATTCTCAGCACTCTTTATTGCCCCTTCAGAGCAGCTCTAACTCTCAGAGCACTCTGTTGCCCTTCAGAGCAGCTCTGACTAAATCTCAGTGCTCTCTGTTTGCCCAAGGCAGCTTTAACTCTCAGCGCTCTCTATTGCCCCTTCACAGGAGCTGTAAACCTCAGCGAGCTCTGTTGCCCCTTCAACGCAGCTCTAACGCTCAGCGCTCGCTCTTGCCCCTTCCGAGCAGCTCTGACTAAATCTCAGCGCGCTGTGTTGCCCCTTCACAGAAGCTCTAACTCTCAGTGCGCTCTGTTGCCATTCAGAGTAGCACTGACTAAATCTCAGCGCTTTCTGTGGCCCCTTCACAGCAGCTCTAACTCTCAGAGCGCTCTGTTGCCCCTTCAGAAGAGCTCTGACTAAATCTCAGCGATCTGTGTTGCCCCTTCACAGCAGCTCTAAATCTCAGCGCTGTGTGTTGCCCCTTCACAACAGCTGTAACTCTCACCACTCTCTGTTTCCCCTTCACAGCAGCGCTAACTCTCACCAATCTCTGTTTCCGCTTCACAGCAGCCCTGACTCTCTACGCTCTCTGTTGCCCCTTCACAGCGGCTTTAACTCTAAGTGCTCTCAGTTGCCCCTTCACAGCAGCTCTAACTCTCAGACCGCTCTGTTGCCCCTTCAGAAGAGCTCTGACTAAATCTCAGCGCTCTCCGTGGCCCCTTCACAGCAGCTCTACCTCTCAGAGCTCTCTCTGTTGCCCCTTCACAGCAGCTCTAAGTCTCAGCCCTGTCTGTTGCCCCTTCACAGCAGTTCTGACTAACTCTCAGCCCTCTCTGTTGCCCCATCACAGCCGCTCTAACTCTCACCGCTATCTGTTGCCCCTTCGCAGGAGCTCTAACTCTCAGCGCTATGTGTTGCCCCTTCTCAGCAATGCTAAATCTCAGCGCTCTGTGTTGCCCCTTCACAGCAGCTCTAATTCTCAGCGCTGTTTCCCCATCACAGCAGCTCGAACTCTCAGCGCTCTGTGTTGCCCCTTCAACGCAGCTCTAATTCTCAGCGATCCCTGGTGCCACTTCACAGGAGCGCTGACTAACTCTAAAGCGCTCTGTATGGCCCCATCAACGCAGCTCTAACTCTCAAGCCCTCTCTGTTGCCCCTTCACAGGAGCTCTAACTCTCAGCCCCCTCTGTTGTCCCTTCCGAGCAGCTCTGACTAAATCTCAGCGATCTGTGTTGCCCCTTCACAGCAGCTCTAACTCTCAGCGCGCTCTGTTGCCCTTCAGAGTAGCACTGACTAAATCTCAGCGCTTTCTGTTGGCCCTTCACAGCAGCTCTAACTCTCAGAGCGCTCTGTTGCCCCTTCAGAGGAGCTCTGACTAAATCTCAGCGCTCTCTGTTGCCCATTCATAGCAGCTATAACTCTCAGCGCTCTGTTGCCCCTTCATAGCAGCTCTGACTAAATCTCAGCGCTCTCTGTGTCCCCTTCACACCAGCTCTATCTCTCAGCGCTCTGTGTTGCCCCTTCACAGAAGCTCTCTCAGCGCTCTCTGTTGCCCCTTCACACCAGCTCTATCTCGCAGCACACCGTGTTGCCCCTTCAACGCAGCTCTAACTCTCAGAGCTCTCTCTGTTTCCCCTTCACAGCAGCTCTAACTCTAAGCGCTCTCAGTTGCCCCTTCAATGCAGCTCTATAACTCACAGCACTCTCTGTTCCCACTTTAACGCAGCTCTAACTCTCACCGCTCTCTGTTGCCCTTCAGAGCAGCTCTGACTAAATCTCAGTGCTCTCTGTTTCCCCAAGGCAGCTTTAACTCTCAGCGCTCTCTATTGCCCCTTCACAGGAGCTCTAACTCTCACCGCTCTGTTTGCTACTTGAGAGCAGCTCTAATTCTAAGCGCTCTCAGTTGCCCCTTCACAGCAGCTCTAAATCTCAGCGCTGTGTGTTGCCCCTTCACAACAGCTGTAAGTCTCACCACTCTCTGTTTCCCCTTCACAGCAGCTCTAACTCTCACCAATCTCTGTTTCCGCTTCACAGCAGCCCTGACTCTCTACGCTGTCTGTTGCCCCTTCACAGCGGCTTTAACTCTAAGCGCTCTCAGTTGCCCCTTCACAGCAGCTCTAACTCTCAGAGCGCTCTGTTGCCCCTTCAGAGCAGCTCTGACTAAATCTCAGCGCTCTCTGTTTCCCCTCCAAAGCAGCTTGAACTCTCAGTGCTCTCTATTGCCCCTTCACAGGAGCTCTGACAAACTCTCACCGCTCTGTTTGCTACTGGAGAGCAGCTCTAAATCTAAGCGCTCTCATTTACCCCTTCAATGCAGCTCTAACTCACAGCACTCTTTGTTGCCCCTTTAACGCAGCTCTAACTAGCAGCGCTCTCTGTTGCCCTGCAGAGCAGCTCTGACTGAATCTCAGCGCTCTCTGTTTCCCCTCCACAGGCAGCTCTATCTCTAAGCGCTCTGCTTCTTCAGAGCAGCTCTAATTCTAAGCGCTCTCAGTTGCCCCTTCACAGCACCTCTGAAACTCAGCGAGCTCTGTTGCCCCTTCAACGCAGCTCTAACGCTCAGCGCTGGCTGTTGCCCCTTCAGTGCAGCTCTGACTAAATCTCAGCGCTCTGTGTTGCCCCTTCAGAGCAGCTCTAACTCTCAGTGCGCTCTGTTGCCCTTCAGAGTAGCACTGACTAAATCTCATCGCTTTCTGTTGCCCCTTCACAGCAGCTCTAACTCTCAGCACGCTCTGTTGCCCTTCAGAGTAGCACTGACTAAATCTCAGCGCTTTCTGTTGCCCCTTCACAGCAGCTCTAACTCTCAGAGCGCTCTGTTGCCCCTCCAGAGGAGCTCTGACTAAATCTCAGCGCTCTCTGTGTCCCCTTCACACCAGCTCTACCTCTCAGCGCTCTGTGTTGCCCCTTCAACGCAGCTCTAATTCTCAGCGATCTCTGGTGCCCCTTCACAGGAGCACTGACCGACTCTCAAGCGCTCTGTGTTGCCCCTTCACAGCAGCTGTAACTCTAAGTGCTCTCAGTTGCCCCTTCTCAGCAGCTCTAACTTCCAGTGCTGTGTGTTGCCCCTTCACAGCAGCTCTAACTCTCAGCGCTCTCTATTGCCCCTTCACAGGAGCTCTGACTAACTCTCACCGCTCTGTTTGCTCCTTCAGAGCAGCTCTAATTCTAAGCGCTCTCAGTTGCCCGTTCACAGCAGCTGTAAACCTCATCGCTCTCTCTTGCCCCTTCAACGCAGCTCTAACGCTCAGCGCTCGCTGTTGCCTCTTCAGAGCAGCTCTAACTCTCACCACTCTGTTTCCGCTTCACAGCAGCCCTGACTCTCAACGCTCTGTGTTGCCCCTTCAACGCAGCTGTAACTCAGAGCTCACTGTTGCCCATTCATAGCAGATATAACTCTCAGCCCTGACTGTTGCCCCTTCAGAGCAGCTCTGAATAAATCTCAGCGCTCTCTGTTGCCCCTTCACACCAGCTCTATCTCTCGGCGCTCTGTGCTGCCCCTTCAACGCAGTTCTAACTCTCACCTCTCTCTCTTGCACAGTCACAGCAGCTCTAACTACCTCTCACCGCTATCTGTTGCCCCTTCACAGGAGCTCTAACTCTCAGCGCTATGTGTTGCCCCTTCTCAGCAACGCTAAATCTCACCACTCCGTGTTGCCTCTTCAACGCAGCTCTAATTCTCAGCGATCCCTGGTGCCCCTTCACAGGAGCGCTGACTGACTCTCAAGCGTTGTCTGCTGCCCCTACACAGCAGCTGTAACTCTAAGTGCACTCAGTTGCCCCTTCTCAGCAGCTCTAACTTCCAGTGCTCTGTGTTGCCCCTTCACAGCAGCTCTAACGCTGAGCTCTCTCAGTTGCCCCTTCAATGCAGCTCTAACTCACAGCGCTCTGTGTTGCCCCTTCAACGCAGCTGTAACTCTCACGGATCTCTGTTGCCCTTTCACAGCAGCTCTAACTCTAAGAACTCTCATTTGCCCCTTCAATGCAGCCCTAACGCACAGCACTCTGGGTTGCCCCTTCAGTGCAGCTCTGACTAAATCTCAGCGCTCTGTGTTTCCCCTTCACAGAAGCTTTCTCAGCGCTCTGTGTAGCCCCTACACAGCAGCTCTAAATCTCAGCGCTGTGTGTTGCCCCTTCACAACAGCTGGAACTCTCACCACTCTGTTTCCCTTTCACAGCAGCTCTAACTCTCACCACTCTGTTTCCGCTTCACAGCAGCCCTCACTCTCAACGCTCTGGGTTGCCCATCAACACAGCTGTAACTCAGCGCTCACTGTTGCCCATTCATAGCAGCTATAACTCTCAGCGCTCTGTTGACCCTTCATTGTAGCTCTGACTAAATCTCAGCGCTCTCTGTTGCCCCTTCACACCAGCTCTATCTCGCAGCACACCGTGTTGCCCCTTCAACGCAGCTCTAACTCTCAGAGCTCTCTCTGTTTCCCCTTCACAGCAGCTCTAACTCTAAGTGCTCTCAGTTGCCCCTTCTCAGCAGCTCTAACTTCCAGTGCTCTGTGTTGCCCCTTCACAGCAGCTCTAACTCTCAGCGCTCTCTATTGCCCCTTCACAGGAGCTCTGACTAACTCTCACCTCTCTGTTTGCTCCTTCAGAGCAGCTCTAATTCTAAGCGCTCTCAGTTGCCCGTTCACAGCAGCTGTAAACCTCATCGCTCTCTCTTCCCCCTTCAACGCAGCTCTAACGCTCAGCGCTCGCTGTTGCCTCTTCAGAGCAGCTCTAACTCTCACCACTCTGTTTCCGCTTCACAGCAGCCCTGACTCTCTACGCTCTCTGTTGCCCCTTCACAGCGGCTTTAACTCTAAGCGCTCTCAGTTGCCCCTTCACAGCAGCTCTAACTCTCAGAGCGCTCTGTTGCCCCTTCAGAAGAGCTCTGACTAAATCTCAGCGATCTGTGTTGCCCCTTCACAGCAGCTCTAAATCTCAGCGCTGTGTGTTGCCCCTTCACAACAGCTGTAACTCTCACCACTCTCTGTTTCCCCTTCACAGCAGCGCTAACTCTCACCAATCTGTTTCCGCTTCACAGCAACCCTGACTCTCTACGCTCTCTGTTGCCCCTTCACAGCGGCTTTAACTCTAAGTGCTCTCAGTTGCCCCTTCACAGCAGCTCTAACTCTCAGACCGCTCTGTTGCCCCTTCAGAAGAGCTCTGACTAAATCTCAGCGCTCTCCGTGGCCCCTTCACAGCAGCTCTACCTCTCAGAGCTCTCTCTGTTGCCCCTTCACAGCAGTTCTGACTAACTCTCAGCCCTCTCTGTTGCCCCATCACAGCCGCTCTAACTCTCACCGCTATCTGTTGCCCCTTCGCAGGAGCTCTAACTCTCAGCGCTATGTGTTGCCCCTTCTCAGCAATGCTAAATCTCAGCGCTCTGTGTTGCCCCTTCACAGCAGCTCTAATTCTCAGCGCTGTTTCCCCATCACAGCAGCTCGAACTCTCAGCGCTCTGTGTTGCCCCTTCAACGCAGCTCTAATTCTCAGCGATCCCTGGTGCCACTTCACAGGAGCGCTGACTAACTCTAAAGCGCTCTGTATGGCCCCATCAACGCAGCTCTAACTCTCAAGCCCTCTCTGTTGCCCCTTCACAGGAGCTCTAACTCTCAGCCCCCTCTGTTGTCCCTTCCGAGCAGCTCTGACTAAATCTCAGCGATCTGTGTTGCCCCTTCACAGCAGCTCTAACTCTCAGCGCGCTCTGTTGCCCTTCAGAGTAGCACTGACTAAATCTCAGCGCTTTCTGTTGGCCCTTCACAGCAGCTCTAACTCTCAGAGCGCTCTGTTGCCCCTTCAGAGGAGCTCTGACTAAATCTCAGCGCTCTCTGTTGCCCATTCATAGCAGCTATAACTCTCAGCGCTCTGTTGCCCCTTCATAGCAGCTCTGACTAAATCTCAGCGCTCTCTGTGTCCCCTTCACACCAGCTCTATCTCTCAGCGCTCTGTGTTGCCCCTTCACAGAAGCTCTCTCAGCGCTCTCTGTTGCCCCTTCACACCAGCTCTATCTCGCAGCACACCGTGTTGCCCCTTCAACGCAGCTCTAACTCTCAGAGCTCTCTCTGTTTCCCCTTCACAGCAGCTCTAACTCTAAGCGCTCTCAGTTGCCCCTTCAATGCAGCTCTATAACTCACAGCACTCTCTGTTCCCACTTTAACGCAGCTCTAACTCTCACCGCTCTCTGTTGCCCTTCAGAGCAGCTCTGACTAAATCTCAGTGCTCTCTGTTTCCCCAAGGCAGCTTTAACTCTCAGCGCTCTCTATTGCCCCTTCACAGGAGCTCTAACTCTCACCGCTCTGTTTGCTACTTGAGAGCAGCTCTAATTCTAAGCGCTCTCAGTTGCCCCTTCACAGCAGCTGTAAACCTCAGCGAGCTCTGTTGCCCCTTCAACGCAGCTCTAACTCTCAGCGCTCGCTGTTGCCCCTTCAGTGCAGCTCTGACTAAATCTCAGCGCGCTGTGTTGCCCCTTCACAGAAACTCTCTCAGCACGCTCTGTTGCCCCATCACAGCAGCTGGAACTCTCAGCGCGCTCTGTTGCCCTTCAGAGTAGCACTAAATCTCAGCGCTTTCTGTGGCCCCTTCACAGCAGCTCTAACTCTCAGAGCGCTCTGTTGCCCCTTCAGAGGAGCTCCGCCTAAATCTCAGCGATCTGTGTTGCCCCTTCACAGCAGCTCTAAATCTCAGCGCTGTGTGTTGCCCCTTCACAAAAGCTGTAACTCTCAGTGCGCTCTGTTGCCATTCAGAGTAGCACTGACTAAATCTCAGCGCTTTCTGTGGCCCCTTCACAGCAGCTCTAACTCTCAGAGCGCTCTGTTGCCCCTTCCGAGCAGCTCTGACTAAATCTCAGCGATCTGTGTTGCCCCTTCACAGCAGCTCTAAATCTCAGCGCTGTGTGTTGCCCCTTCACAACAGCTGTAACTCTCACCACTCTGTTTCCCCTTCACAGCAGCGCTAACTCTCACCAATCTCTGTTTCCGCTTCACAGCAGCCCTGACTCTCTACGCTCTCTGTTGCCCCTTCACAGCGGCTTTAACTCTAAGTGCTCTCAGTTGCCCCTTCACAGCAGCTCTAACTCTCAGAGCGCCTTGTTGCCCCTTCAGAGTAGCTCTGACTGAATCTCAGCGCTCTCTGTTTCCCCTCCACACCACCTCTATCTCTCAGTGCTCTTTGCTTCTTCAGAGCAGCTCTAATTCTAAGCGCTCTCAGTTGCCCCTTCACAGCAGCTCTGAACTTCAGCGAGCTCTGTTGCCCCTTCACAGCAGCTCTAACTCACAGCACTCTTTGTTGCCCCTTTAATGCAGCTCTAACTATCAGCGCTCTCTGTTGCCCTTCAGAGCAGCTCTGACTGAATCTCAGCGCTCTCTGTTTCCCCTCCACAGCACCTCTATCTCTCAGCGCTCCGTTTGCTTCTTCACAGCAGCTCTAATTCTAAGCGCTCTCAGTTGCCCCTTCACAGCAGCTCTGACCTCAGCGAGCTCTGTTGCCCCTTCACAGCAGCTCTAACTCTCAGCGCTGTGTGTTGCCCCTTCACAACAGCTCTAACTCTCACCATTCTGTTTCCACTTCACAGCAGCCCTGACTCTCAACGCTCTGTGTTGCCCCTTCAACGCAGCTCTAACTCTCAGCGCTCGCTGTTGCTCCTTCAGTGCAGCTCTCACTAAATCTCAGCGCTCTGTGTTGCCCCTTCACAGAAGCTCTCTCAGCGCTCTCTGTTGCCCTTCAGAGCAGCTCTGACTAAATCTCAGCGCTCTCTGTTTCCCCTCCACAGCAGCTCAATCTCTCAGCGCTGTTTGCTTCTTCAGAGCAGCTCTAATTCTAAGCCCTCTCAGTTGCCCCTTCACAGCAGCTCTAAACCTCACCGAGGTTCACAGCAGCTCTAACTCTCAGCGCGCTCTGTTGCCCTTCAGAGGTGCTCTGACTAACTCTCCGTGCTTTCTGTTGACCCTTCAGATCAGTCTGACTAACTCTCAGCGCTCCCGGTTGCCCCTTCAGAGCAGCTCTAACTCTCACCGCCCTGTGTTGCCACTTCAATGCCGTTCTAATTCTCAGCACTCTTTATTGCCCCTTCAGAGCAGCTCTAACTCTCAGAGCACTCTGTTGCCCTTCAGAGCAGCTCTGACTAAATCTCAGTGCTCTCTGTTTGCCCAAGGCAGCTTTAACTCTCAGCGCTCTCTATTGCCCCTTCACAGGAGCTGTAAACCTCAGCGAGCTCTGTTGCCCCT
Organism: Globicephala melas; assembly: GCF_963455315.2. NCBI lineage: Eukaryota > Metazoa > Chordata > Mammalia > Artiodactyla > Delphinidae > Globicephala > Globicephala melas. Next base: position 127,666 of record NW_027207646.1, on the reverse strand, counting down.
TCAACGCAGCTCTAACGCTCAGCGCTCGCTCTTGCCCCTTCCGAGCAGCTCTGACTAAATCTCAGCGCGCTGTGTTGCCCCTTCACAGAAGCTCTAACTCTCAGTGCGCTCTGTTGCCATTCAGAGTAGCACTGACTAAATCTCAGCGCTTTCTGTGGCCCCTTCACAGCAGCTCTAACTCTCAGAGCGCTCTGTTGCCCCTTCAGAAGAGCTCTGACTAAATCTCAGCGATCTGTGTTGCCCCTTCACAGCAGCTCTAAATCTCAGCGCTGTGTGTTGCCCCTTCACAACAGCTGTAACTCTCACCACTCTCTGTTTCCCCTTCACAGCAGCGCTAACTCTCACCAATCTCTGTTTCCGCTTCACAGCAGCCCTGACTCTCTACGCTCTCTGTTGCCCCTTCACAGCGGCTTTAACTCTAAGTGCTCTCAGTTGCCCCTTCACAGCAGCTCTAACTCTCAGACCGCTCTGTTGCCCCTTCAGAAGAGCTCTGACTAAATCTCAGCGCTCTCCGTGGCCCCTTCACAGCAGCTCTACCTCTCAGAGCTCTCTCTGTTGCCCCTTCACAGCAGCTCTAAGTCTCAGCCCTGTCTGTTGCCCCTTCACAGCAGTTCTGACTAACTCTCAGCCCTCTCTGTTGCCCCATCACAGCCGCTCTAACTCTCACCGCTATCTGTTGCCCCTTCGCAGGAGCTCTAACTCTCAGCGCTATGTGTTGCCCCTTCTCAGCAATGCTAAATCTCAGCGCTCTGTGTTGCCCCTTCACAGCAGCTCTAATTCTCAGCGCTGTTTCCCCATCACAGCAGCTCGAACTCTCAGCGCTCTGTGTTGCCCCTTCAACGCAGCTCTAATTCTCAGCGATCCCTGGTGCCACTTCACAGGAGCGCTGACTAACTCTAAAGCGCTCTGTATGGCCCCATCAACGCAGCTCTAACTCTCAAGCCCTCTCTGTTGCCCCTTCACAGGAGCTCTAACACTCAGCCCCCTCTGTTGTCCCTTCCGAGCAGCTCTGACTAAATCTCAGCGATCTGTGTTGCCCCTTCACAGCAGCTCTAACTCTCAGCGCGCTCTGTTGCCCTTCAGAGTAGCACTGACTAAATCTCAGCGCTTTCTGTTGGCCCTTCACAGCAGCTCTAACTCTCAGAGCGCTCTGTTGCCCCTTCAGAGGAGCTCTGACTAAATCTCAGCGCTCTCTGTTGCCCATTCATAGCAGCTATAACTCTCAGCGCTCTGGTGCCCCTTCATAGCAGCTCTGACTAAATCTCAGCGCTCTCTGTGTCCCCTTCACACCAGCTCTATCTCTCAGCGCTCTGTGTTGCCCCTTCACAGAAGCTCTCTCAGCGCTCTCTGTTGCCCCTTCACACCAGCTCTATCTCGCAGCACACCGTGTTGCCCCTTCAACGCAGCTCTAACTCTCAGAGCTCTCTCTGTTTCCCCTTCACAGCAGCTCTAACTCTAAGCGCTCTCAGTTGCCCCTTCAATGCAGCTCTATAACTCACAGCACTCTCTGTTCCCACTTTAACGCAGCTCTAACTCTCACCGCTCTCTGTTGCCCTTCAGAGCAGCTCTGACTAAATCTCAGTGCTCTCTGTTTCCCCAAGGCAGCTTTAACTCTCAGCGCTCTCTATTGCCCCTTCACAGGAGCTCTAACTCTCACCGCTCTGTTTGCTACTTGAGAGCAGCTCTAATTCTAAGCGCTCTCAGTTGCCCCTTCACAGCAGCTGTAAACCTCAGCGAGCTCTGTTGCCCCTTCAACGCAGCTCTAACTCTCAGCGCTCGCTGTTGCCCCTTCAGTGCAGCTCTGACTAAATCTCAGCGCGCTGTGTTGCCCCTTCACAGAAACTCTCTCAGCACGCTCTGTTGCCCCATCACAGCAGCTGGAACTCTCAGAGCGCTCTGTTGCCCTTCAGAGTAGCACTAAATCTCAGCGCTTTCTGTGGCCCCTTCACAGCAGCTCTAACTCTCAGAGCGCTCTGTTGCCCCTTCAGAGGAGCTCCGCCTAAATCTCAGCGATCTGTGTTGCCCCTTCACAGCAGCTCTAAATCTCAGCGCTGTGTGTTGCCCCTTCACAACAGCTGTAACTCTCACCACTCTCTGTTTCCCCTTCACAGCAGCGCTAACTCTCACCAATCTCTGTTTCCGCTTCACAGCAGCCCTGACTCTCTACGCTCTCTGTTGCCCCTTCACAGCGGCTTTAACTCTAAGTGCTCTCAGTTGCCCCTTCACAGCAGCTCTAACTCTCAGAGCGCCTTGTTGCCCCTTCAGAGTAGCTCTGACTGAATCTCAGCGCTCTCTGTTTCCCCTCCACACCACCTCTATCTCTCAGCGCTCTTTGCTTCTTCAGAGCAGCTCTAATTCTAAGCGCTCTCAGTTGCCCCTTCACAGCAGCTCTGAACTTCAGCGAGCTCTGTTGCCCCTTCACAGCAGCTCTAACTCACAGCACTCTTTGTTGCCCCTTTAATGCAGCTCTAACTATCAGCGCTCTCTGTTGCCCTTCAGAGCAGCTCTGACTGAATCTCAGCGCTCTCTGTTTCCCCTCCACAGCACCTCTATCTCTCAGCGCTCCGTTTGCTTCTTCACAGCAGCTCTAATTCTAAGCGCTCTCAGTTGCCCCTTCACAGCAGCTCTGACCTCAGCGAGCTCTGTTGCCCCTTCACAGCAGCTCTAACTCTCAGCGCTGTGTGTTGCCCCTTCACAACAGCTCTAACTCTCACCATTCTGTTTCCACTTCACAGCAGCCCTGACTCTCAACGCTCTGTGTTGCCCCTTCAACGCAGCTCTAACTCTCAGCGCTCGCTGTTGCTCCTTCAGTGCAGCTCTCACTAAATCTCAGCGCTCTGTGTTGCCCCTTCACAGAAGCTCTCTCAGCGCTCTCTGTTGCCCTTCAGAGCAGCTCTGACTAAATCTCAGCGCTCTCTGTTTCCCCTCCACAGCAGCTCAATCTCTCAGCGCTGTTTGCTTCTTCAGAGCAGCTCTAATTCTAAGCCCTCTCAGTTGCCCCTTCACAGCAGCTCTAAACCTCACCGAGGTTCACAGCAGCTCTAACTCTCAGCGCGCTCTGTTGACCTTCAGAGGTGCTCTGACTAACTCTCCGTGCTTTCTGTTGACCCTTCAGATCAGTCTGACTAACTCTCAGCGCTCCCGGTTGCCCCTTCAGAGCAGCTCTAACTCTCACCGCCCTGTGTTGCCACTTCAATGCCGTTCTAATTCTCAGCACTCTTTATTGCCCCTTCAGAGCAGCTCTAACTCTCAGAGCACTCTGTTGCCCTTCAGAGCAGCTCTGACTAAATCTCAGTGCTCTCTGTTTGCCCAAGGCAGCTTTAACTCTCAGCGCTCTCTATTGCCCCTTCACAGGAGCTGTAAACCTCAGCGAGCTCTGTTGCCCCTTCAACGCAGCTCTAACGCTCAGCGCTCGCTCTTGCCCCTTCCGAGCAGCTCTGACTAAATCTCAGCGCGCTGTGTTGCCCCTTCACAGAAGCTCTAACTCTCAGTGCGCTCTGTTGCCATTCAGAGTAGCACTGACTAAATCTCAGCGCTTTCTGTGGCCCCTTCACAGCAGCTCTAACTCTCAGAGCGCTCTGTTGCCCCTTCAGAAGAGCTCTGACTAAATCTCAGCGATCTGTGTTGCCCCTTCACAGCAGCTCTAAATCTCAGCGCTGTGTGTTGCCCCTTCACAACAGCTGTAACTCTCACCACTCTCTGTTTCCCCTTCACAGCAGCGCTAACTCTCACCAATCTCTGTTTCCGCTTCACAGCAGCCCTGACTCTCTACGCTCTCTGTTGCCCCTTCACAGCGGCTTTAACTCTAAGTGCTCTCAGTTGCCCCTTCACAGCAGCTCTAACTCTCAGACCGCTCTGTTGCCCCTTCAGAAGAGCTCTGACTAAATCTCAGCGCTCTCCGTGGCCCCTTCACAGCAGCTCTACCTCTCAGAGCTCTCTCTGTTGCCCCTTCACAGCAGCTCTAAGTCTCAGCCCTGTCTGTTGCCCCTTCACAGCAGTTCTGACTAACTCTCAGCCCTCTCTGTTGCCCCATCACAGCCGCTCTAACTCTCACCGCTATCTGTTGCCCCTTCGCAGGAGCTCTAACTCTCAGCGCTATGTGTTGCCCCTTCTCAGCAATGCTAAATCTCAGCGCTCTGTGTTGCCCCTTCACAGCAGCTCTAATTCTCAGCGCTGTTTCCCCATCACAGCAGCTCGAACTCTCAGCGCTCTGTGTTGCCCCTTCAACGCAGCTCTAATTCTCAGCGATCCCTGGTGCCACTTCACAGGAGCGCTGACTAACTCTAAAGCGCTCTGTATGGCCCCATCAACGCAGCTCTAACTCTCAAGCCCTCTCTGTTGCCCCTTCACAGGAGCTCTAACTCTCAGCCCCCTCTGTTGTCCCTTCCGAGCAGCTCTGACTAAATCTCAGCGATCTGTGTTGCCCCTTCACAGCAGCTCTAACTCTCAGCGCGCTCTGTTGCCCTTCAGAGTAGCACTGACTAAATCTCAGCGCTTTCTGTTGGCCCTTCACAGCAGCTCTAACTCTCAGAGCGCTCTGTTGCCCCTTCAGAGGAGCTCTGACTAAATCTCAGCGCTCTCTGTTGCCCATTCATAGCAGCTATAACTCTCAGCGCTCTGTTGCCCCTTCATAGCAGCTCTGACTAAATCTCAGCGCTCTCTGTGTCCCCTTCACACCAGCTCTATCTCTCAGCGCTCTGTGTTGCCCCTTCACAGAAGCTCTCTCAGCGCTCTCTGTTGCCCCTTCACACCAGCTCTATCTCGCAGCACACCGTGTTGCCCCTTCAACGCAGCTCTAACTCTCAGAGCTCTCTCTGTTTCCCCTTCACAGCAGCTCTAACTCTAAGCGCTCTCAGTTGCCCCTTCAATGCAGCTCTATAACTCACAGCACTCTCTGTTCCCACTTTAACGCAGCTCTAACTCTCACCGCTCTCTGTTGCCCTTCAGAGCAGCTCTGACTAAATCTCAGTGCTCTCTGTTTCCCCAAGGCAGCTTTAACTCTCAGCGCTCTCTATTGCCCCTTCACAGGAGCTCTAACTCTCACCGCTCTGTTTGCTACTTGAGAGCAGCTCTAATTCTAAGCGCTCTCAGTTGCCCCTTCACAGCAGCTCTAAATCTCAGCGCTGTGTGTTGCCCCTTCACAACAGCTGTAAGTCTCACCACTCTCTGTTTCCCCTTCACAGCAGCTCTAACTCTCACCAATCTCTGTTTCCGCTTCACAGCAGCCCTGACTCTCTACGCTGTCTGTTGCCCCTTCACAGCGGCTTTAACTCTAAGCGCTCTCAGTTGCCCCTTCACAGCAGCTCTAACTCTCAGAGCGCTCTGTTGCCCCTTCAGAGCAGCTCTGACTAAATCTCAGCGCTCTCTGTTTCCCCTCCAAAGCAGCTTGAACTCTCAGTGCTCTCTATTGCCCCTTCACAGGAGCTCTGACAAACTCTCACCGCTCTGTTTGCTACTGGAGAGCAGCTCTAAATCTAAGCGCTCTCATTTACCCCTTCAATGCAGCTCTAACTCACAGCACTCTTTGTTGCCCCTTTAACGCAGCTCTAACTAGCAGCGCTCTCTGTTGCCCTGCAGAGCAGCTCTGACTGAATCTCAGCGCTCTCTGTTTCCCCTCCACAGGCAGCTCTATCTCTAAGCGCTCTGCTTCTTCAGAGCAGCTCTAATTCTAAGCGCTCTCAGTTGCCCCTTCACAGCACCTCTGAAACTCAGCGAGCTCTGTTGCCCCTTCAACGCAGCTCTAACGCTCAGCGCTGGCTGTTGCCCCTTCAGTGCAGCTCTGACTAAATCTCAGCGCTCTGTGTTGCCCCTTCAGAGCAGCTCTAACTCTCAGTGCGCTCTGTTGCCCTTCAGAGTAGCACTGACTAAATCTCATCGCTTTCTGTTGCCCCTTCACAGCAGCTCTAACTCTCAGCACGCTCTGTTGCCCTTCAGAGTAGCACTGACTAAATCTCAGCGCTTTCTGTTGCCCCTTCACAGCAGCTCTAACTCTCAGAGCGCTCTGTTGCCCCTCCAGAGGAGCTCTGACTAAATCTCAGCGCTCTCTGTGTCCCCTTCACACCAGCTCTACCTCTCAGCGCTCTGTGTTGCCCCTTCAACGCAGCTCTAATTCTCAGCGATCTCTGGTGCCCCTTCACAGGAGCACTGACCGACTCTCAAGCGCTCTGTGTTGCCCCTTCACAGCAGCTGTAACTCTAAGTGCTCTCAGTTGCCCCTTCTCAGCAGCTCTAACTTCCAGTGCTGTGTGTTGCCCCTTCACAGCAGCTCTAACTCTCAGCGCTCTCTATTGCCCCTTCACAGGAGCTCTGACTAACTCTCACCGCTCTGTTTGCTCCTTCAGAGCAGCTCTAATTCTAAGCGCTCTCAGTTGCCCGTTCACAGCAGCTGTAAACCTCATCGCTCTCTCTTGCCCCTTCAACGCAGCTCTAACGCTCAGCGCTCGCTGTTGCCTCTTCAGAGCAGCTCTAACTCTCACCACTCTGTTTCCGCTTCACAGCAGCCCTGACTCTCAACGCTCTGTGTTGCCCCTTCAACGCAGCTGTAACTCAGAGCTCACTGTTGCCCATTCATAGCAGATATAACTCTCAGCCCTGACTGTTGCCCCTTCAGAGCAGCTCTGAATAAATCTCAGCGCTCTCTGTTGCCCCTTCACACCAGCTCTATCTCTCGGCGCTCTGTGCTGCCCCTTCAACGCAGTTCTAACTCTCACCTCTCTCTCTTGCACAGTCACAGCAGCTCTAACTACCTCTCACCGCTATCTGTTGCCCCTTCACAGGAGCTCTAACTCTCAGCGCTATGTGTTGCCCCTTCTCAGCAACGCTAAATCTCACCACTCCGTGTTGCCTCTTCAACGCAGCTCTAATTCTCAGCGATCCCTGGTGCCCCTTCACAGGAGCGCTGACTGACTCTCAAGCGTTGTCTGCTGCCCCTACACAGCAGCTGTAACTCTAAGTGCACTCAGTTGCCCCTTCTCAGCAGCTCTAACTTCCAGTGCTCTGTGTTGCCCCTTCACAGCAGCTCTAACGCTGAGCTCTCTCAGTTGCCCCTTCAATGCAGCTCTAACTCACAGCGCTCTGTGTTGCCCCTTCAACGCAGCTGTAACTCTCACGGATCTCTGTTGCCCTTTCACAGCAGCTCTAACTCTAAGAACTCTCATTTGCCCCTTCAATGCAGCCCTAACGCACAGCACTCTGGGTTGCCCCTTCAGTGCAGCTCTGACTAAATCTCAGCGCTCTGTGTTTCCCCTTCACAGAAGCTTTCTCAGCGCTCTGTGTAGCCCCTACACAGCAGCTCTAAATCTCAGCGCTGTGTGTTGCCCCTTCACAACAGCTGGAACTCTCACCACTCTGTTTCCCTTTCACAGCAGCTCTAACTCTCACCACTCTGTTTCCGCTTCACAGCAGCCCTCACTCTCAACGCTCTGGGTTGCCCATCAACACAGCTGTAACTCAGCGCTCACTGTTGCCCATTCATAGCAGCTATAACTCTCAGCGCTCTGTTGACCCTTCATTGTAGCTCTGACTAAATCTCAGCGCTCTCTGTTGCCCCTTCACACCAGCTCTATCTCGCAGCACACCGTGTTGCCCCTTCAACGCAGCTCTAACTCTCAGAGCTCTCTCTGTTTCCCCTTCACAGCAGCTCTAACTCTAAGTGCTCTCAGTTGCCCCTTCTCAGCAGCTCTAACTTCCAGTGCTCTGTGTTGCCCCTTCACAGCAGCTCTAACTCTCAGCGCTCTCTATTGCCCCTTCACAGGAGCTCTGACTAACTCTCACCTCTCTGTTTGCTCCTTCAGAGCAGCTCTAATTCTAAGCGCTCTCAGTTGCCCGTTCACAGCAGCTGTAAACCTCATCGCTCTCTCTTCCCCCTTCAACGCAGCTCTAACGCTCAGCGCTCGCTGTTGCCTCTTCAGAGCAGCTCTAACTCTCACCACTCTGTTTCCGCTTCACAGCAGCCCTGACTCTCTACGCTCTCTGTTGCCCCTTCACAGCGGCTTTAACTCTAAGCGCTCTCAGTTGCCCCTTCACAGCAGCTCTAACTCTCAGAGCGCTCTGTTGCCCCTTCAGAAGAGCTCTGACTAAATCTCAGCGATCTGTGTTGCCCCTTCACAGCAGCTCTAAATCTCAGCGCTGTGTGTTGCCCCTTCACAACAGCTGTAACTCTCACCACTCTCTGTTTCCCCTTCACAGCAGCGCTAACTCTCACCAATCTGTTTCCGCTTCACAGCAACCCTGACTCTCTACGCTCTCTGTTGCCCCTTCACAGCGGCTTTAACTCTAAGTGCTCTCAGTTGCCCCTTCACAGCAGCTCTAACTCTCAGACCGCTCTGTTGCCCCTTCAGAAGAGCTCTGACTAAATCTCAGCGCTCTCCGTGGCCCCTTCACAGCAGCTCTACCTCTCAGAGCTCTCTCTGTTGCCCCTTCACAGCAGTTCTGACTAACTCTCAGCCCTCTCTGTTGCCCCATCACAGCCGCTCTAACTCTCACCGCTATCTGTTGCCCCTTCGCAGGAGCTCTAACTCTCAGCGCTATGTGTTGCCCCTTCTCAGCAATGCTAAATCTCAGCGCTCTGTGTTGCCCCTTCACAGCAGCTCTAATTCTCAGCGCTGTTTCCCCATCACAGCAGCTCGAACTCTCAGCGCTCTGTGTTGCCCCTTCAACGCAGCTCTAATTCTCAGCGATCCCTGGTGCCACTTCACAGGAGCGCTGACTAACTCTAAAGCGCTCTGTATGGCCCCATCAACGCAGCTCTAACTCTCAAGCCCTCTCTGTTGCCCCTTCACAGGAGCTCTAACTCTCAGCCCCCTCTGTTGTCCCTTCCGAGCAGCTCTGACTAAATCTCAGCGATCTGTGTTGCCCCTTCACAGCAGCTCTAACTCTCAGCGCGCTCTGTTGCCCTTCAGAGTAGCACTGACTAAATCTCAGCGCTTTCTGTTGGCCCTTCACAGCAGCTCTAACTCTCAGAGCGCTCTGTTGCCCCTTCAGAGGAGCTCTGACTAAATCTCAGCGCTCTCTGTTGCCCATTCATAGCAGCTATAACTCTCAGCGCTCTGTTGCCCCTTCATAGCAGCTCTGACTAAATCTCAGCGCTCTCTGTGTCCCCTTCACACCAGCTCTATCTCTCAGCGCTCTGTGTTGCCCCTTCACAGAAGCTCTCTCAGCGCTCTCTGTTGCCCCTTCACACCAGCTCTATCTCGCAGCACACCGTGTTGCCCCTTCAACGCAGCTCTAACTCTCAGAGCTCTCTCTGTTTCCCCTTCACAGCAGCTCTAACTCTAAGCGCTCTCAGTTGCCCCTTCAATGCAGCTCTATAACTCACAGCACTCTCTGTTCCCACTTTAACGCAGCTCTAACTCTCACCGCTCTCTGTTGCCCTTCAGAGCAGCTCTGACTAAATCTCAGTGCTCTCTGTTTCCCCAAGGCAGCTTTAACTCTCAGCGCTCTCTATTGCCCCTTCACAGGAGCTCTAACTCTCACCGCTCTGTTTGCTACTTGAGAGCAGCTCTAATTCTAAGCGCTCTCAGTTGCCCCTTCACAGCAGCTGTAAACCTCAGCGAGCTCTGTTGCCCCTTCAACGCAGCTCTAACTCTCAGCGCTCGCTGTTGCCCCTTCAGTGCAGCTCTGACTAAATCTCAGCGCGCTGTGTTGCCCCTTCACAGAAACTCTCTCAGCACGCTCTGTTGCCCCATCACAGCAGCTGGAACTCTCAGCGCGCTCTGTTGCCCTTCAGAGTAGCACTAAATCTCAGCGCTTTCTGTGGCCCCTTCACAGCAGCTCTAACTCTCAGAGCGCTCTGTTGCCCCTTCAGAGGAGCTCCGCCTAAATCTCAGCGATCTGTGTTGCCCCTTCACAGCAGCTCTAAATCTCAGCGCTGTGTGTTGCCCCTTCACAAAAGCTGTAACTCTCAGTGCGCTCTGTTGCCATTCAGAGTAGCACTGACTAAATCTCAGCGCTTTCTGTGGCCCCTTCACAGCAGCTCTAACTCTCAGAGCGCTCTGTTGCCCCTTCCGAGCAGCTCTGACTAAATCTCAGCGATCTGTGTTGCCCCTTCACAGCAGCTCTAAATCTCAGCGCTGTGTGTTGCCCCTTCACAACAGCTGTAACTCTCACCACTCTGTTTCCCCTTCACAGCAGCGCTAACTCTCACCAATCTCTGTTTCCGCTTCACAGCAGCCCTGACTCTCTACGCTCTCTGTTGCCCCTTCACAGCGGCTTTAACTCTAAGTGCTCTCAGTTGCCCCTTCACAGCAGCTCTAACTCTCAGAGCGCCTTGTTGCCCCTTCAGAGTAGCTCTGACTGAATCTCAGCGCTCTCTGTTTCCCCTCCACACCACCTCTATCTCTCAGTGCTCTTTGCTTCTTCAGAGCAGCTCTAATTCTAAGCGCTCTCAGTTGCCCCTTCACAGCAGCTCTGAACTTCAGCGAGCTCTGTTGCCCCTTCACAGCAGCTCTAACTCACAGCACTCTTTGTTGCCCCTTTAATGCAGCTCTAACTATCAGCGCTCTCTGTTGCCCTTCAGAGCAGCTCTGACTGAATCTCAGCGCTCTCTGTTTCCCCTCCACAGCACCTCTATCTCTCAGCGCTCCGTTTGCTTCTTCACAGCAGCTCTAATTCTAAGCGCTCTCAGTTGCCCCTTCACAGCAGCTCTGACCTCAGCGAGCTCTGTTGCCCCTTCACAGCAGCTCTAACTCTCAGCGCTGTGTGTTGCCCCTTCACAACAGCTCTAACTCTCACCATTCTGTTTCCACTTCACAGCAGCCCTGACTCTCAACGCTCTGTGTTGCCCCTTCAACGCAGCTCTAACTCTCAGCGCTCGCTGTTGCTCCTTCAGTGCAGCTCTCACTAAATCTCAGCGCTCTGTGTTGCCCCTTCACAGAAGCTCTCTCAGCGCTCTCTGTTGCCCTTCAGAGCAGCTCTGACTAAATCTCAGCGCTCTCTGTTTCCCCTCCACAGCAGCTCAATCTCTCAGCGCTGTTTGCTTCTTCAGAGCAGCTCTAATTCTAAGCCCTCTCAGTTGCCCCTTCACAGCAGCTCTAAACCTCACCGAGGTTCACAGCAGCTCTAACTCTCAGCGCGCTCTGTTGCCCTTCAGAGGTGCTCTGACTAACTCTCCGTGCTTTCTGTTGACCCTTCAGATCAGTCTGACTAACTCTCAGCGCTCCCGGTTGCCCCTTCAGAGCAGCTCTAACTCTCACCGCCCTGTGTTGCCACTTCAATGCCGTTCTAATTCTCAGCACTCTTTATTGCCCCTTCAGAGCAGCTCTAACTCTCAGAGCACTCTGTTGCCCTTCAGAGCAGCTCTGACTAAATCTCAGTGCTCTCTGTTTGCCCAAGGCAGCTTTAACTCTCAGCGCTCTCTATTGCCCCTTCACAGGAGCTGTAAACCTCAGCGAGCTCTGTTGCCCCTTCAACGCAGCTCTAACGCTCAGCGCTCGCTCTTGCCCCTTCCGAGCAGCTCTGACTAAATCTCAGCGCGCTGTGTTGCCCCTTCACAGAAGCTCTAACTCTCAGTGCGCTCTGTTGCCATTCAGAGTAGCACTGACTAAATCTCAGCGCTTTCTGTGGCCCCTTCACAGCAGCTCTAACTCTCAGAGCGCTCTGTTGCCCCTTCAGAAGAGCTCTGACTAAATCTCAGCGATCTGTGTTGCCCCTTCACAGCAGCTCTAAATCTCAGCGCTGTGTGTTGCCCCTTCACAACAGCTGTAACTCTCACCACTCTCTGTTTCCCCTTCACAGCAGCGCTAACTCTCACCAATCTCTGTTTCCGCTTCACAGCAGCCCTGACTCTCTACGCTCTCTGTTGCCCCTTCACAGCGGCTTTAACTCTAAGTGCTCTCAGTTGCCCCTTCACAGCAGCTCTAACTCTCAGACCGCTCTGTTGCCCCTTCAGAAGAGCTCTGACTAAATCTCAGCGCTCTCCGTGGCCCCTTCACAGCAGCTCTACCTCTCAGAGCTCTCTCTGTTGCCCCTTCACAGCAGCTCTAAGTCTCAGCCCTGTCTGTTGCCCCTTCACAGCAGTTCTGACTAACTCTCAGCCCTCTCTGTTGCCCCATCACAGCCGCTCTAACTCTCACCGCTATCTGTTGCCCCTTCGCAGGAGCTCTAACTCTCAGCGCTATGTGTTGCCCCTTCTCAGCAATGCTAAATCTCAGCGCTCTGTGTTGCCCCTTCACAGCAGCTCTAATTCTCAGCGCTGTTTCCCCATCACAGCAGCTCGAACTCTCAGCGCTCTGTGTTGCCCCTTCAACGCAGCTCTAATTCTCAGCGATCCCTGGTGCCACTTCACAGGAGCGCTGACTAACTCTAAAGCGCTCTGTATGGCCCCATCAACGCAGCTCTAACTCTCAAGCCCTCTCTGTTGCCCCTTCACAGGAGCTCTAACTCTCAGCCCCCTCTGTTGTCCCTTCCGAGCAGCTCTGACTAAATCTCAGCGATCTGTGTTGCCCCTTCACAGCAGCTCTAACTCTCAGCGCGCTCTGTTGCCCTTCAGAGTAGCACTGACTAAATCTCAGCGCTTTCTGTTGGCCCTTCACAGCAGCTCTAACTCTCAGAGCGCTCTGTTGCCCCTTCAGAGGAGCTCTGACTAAATCTCAGCGCTCTCTGTTGCCCATTCATAGCAGCTATAACTCTCAGCGCTCTGTTGCCCCTTCATAGCAGCTCTGACTAAATCTCAGCGCTCTCTGTGTCCCCTTCACACCAGCTCTATCTCTCAGCGCTCTGTGTTGCCCCTTCACAGAAGCTCTCTCAGCGCTCTCTGTTGCCCCTTCACACCAGCTCTATCTCGCAGCACACCGTGTTGCCCCTTCAACGCAGCTCTAACTCTCAGAGCTCTCTCTGTTTCCCCTTCACAGCAGCTCTAACTCTAAGCGCTCTCAGTTGCCCCTTCAATGCAGCTCTATAACTCACAGCACTCTCTGTTCCCACTTTAACGCAGCTCTAACTCTCACCGCTCTCTGTTGCCCTTCAGAGCAGCTCTGACTAAATCTCAGTGCTCTCTGTTTCCCCAAGGCAGCTTTAACTCTCAGCGCTCTCTATTGCCCCTTCACAGGAGCTCTAACTCTCACCGCTCTGTTTGCTACTTGAGAGCAGCTCTAATTCTAAGCGCTCTCAGTTGCCCCTTCACAGCAGCTCTAAATCTCAGCGCTGTGTGTTGCCCCTTCACAACAGCTGTAAGTCTCACCACTCTCTGTTTCCCCTTCACAGCAGCTCTAACTCTCACCAATCTCTGTTTCCGCTTCACAGCAGCCCTGACTCTCTACGCTGTCTGTTGCCCCTTCACAGCGGCTTTAACTCTAAGCGCTCTCAGTTGCCCCTTCACAGCAGCTCTAACTCTCAGAGCGCTCTGTTGCCCCTTCAGAGCAGCTCTGACTAAATCTCAGCGCTCTCTGTTTCCCCTCCAAAGCAGCTTGAACTCTCAGTGCTCTCTATTGCCCCTTCACAGGAGCTCTGACAAACTCTCACCGCTCTGTTTGCTACTGGAGAGCAGCTCTAAATCTAAGCGCTCTCATTTACCCCTTCAATGCAGCTCTAACTCACAGCACTCTTTGTTGCCCCTTTAACGCAGCTCTAACTAGCAGCGCTCTCTGTTGCCCTGCAGAGCAGCTCTGACTGAATCTCAGCGCTCTCTGTTTCCCCTCCACAGGCAGCTCTATCTCTAAGCGCTCTGCTTCTTCAGAGCAGCTCTAATTCTAAGCGCTCTCAGTTGCCCCTTCACAGCACCTCTGAAACTCAGCGAGCTCTGTTGCCCCTTCAACGCAGCTCTAACGCTCAGCGCTGGCTGTTGCCCCTTCAGTGCAGCTCTGACTAAATCTCAGCGCTCTGTGTTGCCCCTTCAGAGCAGCTCTAACTCTCAGTGCGCTCTGTTGCCCTTCAGAGTAGCACTGACTAAATCTCATCGCTTTCTGTTGCCCCTTCACAGCAGCTCTAACTCTCAGCACGCTCTGTTGCCCTTCAGAGTAGCACTGACTAAATCTCAGCGCTTTCTGTTGCCCCTTCACAGCAGCTCTAACTCTCAGAGCGCTCTGTTGCCCCTCCAGAGGAGCTCTGACTAAATCTCAGCGCTCTCTGTGTCCCCTTCACACCAGCTCTACCTCTCAGCGCTCTGTGTTGCCCCTTCAACGCAGCTCTAATTCTCAGCGATCTCTGGTGCCCCTTCACAGGAGCACTGACCGACTCTCAAGCGCTCTGTGTTGCCCCTTCACAGCAGCTGTAACTCTAAGTGCTCTCAGTTGCCCCTTCTCAGCAGCTCTAACTTCCAGTGCTGTGTGTTGCCCCTTCACAGCAGCTCTAACTCTCAGCGCTCTCTATTGCCCCTTCACAGGAGCTCTGACTAACTCTCACCGCTCTGTTTGCTCCTTCAGAGCAGCTCTAATTCTAAGCGCTCTCAGTTGCCCGTTCACAGCAGCTGTAAACCTCATCGCTCTCTCTTGCCCCTTCAACGCAGCTCTAACGCTCAGCGCTCGCTGTTGCCTCTTCAGAGCAGCTCTAACTCTCACCACTCTGTTTCCGCTTCACAGCAGCCCTGACTCTCAACGCTCTGTGTTGCCCCTTCAACGCAGCTGTAACTCAGAGCTCACTGTTGCCCATTCATAGCAGATATAACTCTCAGCCCTGACTGTTGCCCCTTCAGAGCAGCTCTGAATAAATCTCAGCGCTCTCTGTTGCCCCTTCACACCAGCTCTATCTCTCGGCGCTCTGTGCTGCCCCTTCAACGCAGTTCTAACTCTCACCTCTCTCTCTTGCACAGTCACAGCAGCTCTAACTACCTCTCACCGCTATCTGTTGCCCCTTCACAGGAGCTCTAACTCTCAGCGCTATGTGTTGCCCCTTCTCAGCAACGCTAAATCTCACCACTCCGTGTTGCCTCTTCAACGCAGCTCTAATTCTCAGCGATCCCTGGTGCCCCTTCACAGGAGCGCTGACTGACTCTCAAGCGTTGTCTGCTGCCCCTACACAGCAGCTGTAACTCTAAGTGCACTCAGTTGCCCCTTCTCAGCAGCTCTAACTTCCAGTGCTCTGTGTTGCCCCTTCACAGCAGCTCTAACGCTGAGCTCTCTCAGTTGCCCCTTCAATGCAGCTCTAACTCACAGCGCTCTGTGTTGCCCCTTCAACGCAGCTGTAACTCTCACGGATCTCTGTTGCCCTTTCACAGCAGCTCTAACTCTAAGAACTCTCATTTGCCCCTTCAATGCAGCCCTAACGCACAGCACTCTGGGTTGCCCCTTCAGTGCAGCTCTGACTAAATCTCAGCGCTCTGTGTTTCCCCTTCACAGAAGCTTTCTCAGCGCTCTGTGTAGCCCCTACACAGCAGCTCTAAATCTCAGCGCTGTGTGTTGCCCCTTCACAACAGCTGGAACTCTCACCACTCTGTTTCCCTTTCACAGCAGCTCTAACTCTCACCACTCTGTTTCCGCTTCACAGCAGCCCTCACTCTCAACGCTCTGGGTTGCCCATCAACACAGCTGTAACTCAGCGCTCACTGTTGCCCATTCATAGCAGCTATAACTCTCAGCGCTCTGTTGACCCTTCATTGTAGCTCTGACTAAATCTCAGCGCTCTCTGTTGCCCCTTCACACCAGCTCTATCTCGCAGCACACCGTGTTGCCCCTTCAACGCAGCTCTAACTCTCAGAGCTCTCTCTGTTTCCCCTTCACAGCAGCTCTAACTCTAAGTGCTCTCAGTTGCCCCTTCTCAGCAGCTCTAACTTCCAGTGCTCTGTGTTGCCCCTTCACAGCAGCTCTAACTCTCAGCGCTCTCTATTGCCCCTTCACAGGAGCTCTGACTAACTCTCACCTCTCTGTTTGCTCCTTCAGAGCAGCTCTAATTCTAAGCGCTCTCAGTTGCCCGTTCACAGCAGCTGTAAACCTCATCGCTCTCTCTTCCCCCTTCAACGCAGCTCTAACGCTCAGCGCTCGCTGTTGCCTCTTCAGAGCAGCTCTAACTCTCACCACTCTGTTTCCGCTTCACAGCAGCCCTGACTCTCTACGCTCTCTGTTGCCCCTTCACAGCGGCTTTAACTCTAAGCGCTCTCAGTTGCCCCTTCACAGCAGCTCTAACTCTCAGAGCGCTCTGTTGCCCCTTCAGAAGAGCTCTGACTAAATCTCAGCGATCTGTGTTGCCCCTTCACAGCAGCTCTAAATCTCAGCGCTGTGTGTTGCCCCTTCACAACAGCTGTAACTCTCACCACTCTCTGTTTCCCCTTCACAGCAGCGCTAACTCTCACCAATCTGTTTCCGCTTCACAGCAACCCTGACTCTCTACGCTCTCTGTTGCCCCTTCACAGCGGCTTTAACTCTAAGTGCTCTCAGTTGCCCCTTCACAGCAGCTCTAACTCTCAGACCGCTCTGTTGCCCCTTCAGAAGAGCTCTGACTAAATCTCAGCGCTCTCCGTGGCCCCTTCACAGCAGCTCTACCTCTCAGAGCTCTCTCTGTTGCCCCTTCACAGCAGTTCTGACTAACTCTCAGCCCTCTCTGTTGCCCCATCACAGCCGCTCTAACTCTCACCGCTATCTGTTGCCCCTTCGCAGGAGCTCTAACTCTCAGCGCTATGTGTTGCCCCTTCTCAGCAATGCTAAATCTCAGCGCTCTGTGTTGCCCCTTCACAGCAGCTCTAATTCTCAGCGCTGTTTCCCCATCACAGCAGCTCGAACTCTCAGCGCTCTGTGTTGCCCCTTCAACGCAGCTCTAATTCTCAGCGATCCCTGGTGCCACTTCACAGGAGCGCTGACTAACTCTAAAGCGCTCTGTATGGCCCCATCAACGCAGCTCTAACTCTCAAGCCCTCTCTGTTGCCCCTTCACAGGAGCTCTAACTCTCAGCCCCCTCTGTTGTCCCTTCCGAGCAGCTCTGACTAAATCTCAGCGATCTGTGTTGCCCCTTCACAGCAGCTCTAACTCTCAGCGCGCTCTGTTGCCCTTCAGAGTAGCACTGACTAAATCTCAGCGCTTTCTGTTGGCCCTTCACAGCAGCTCTAACTCTCAGAGCGCTCTGTTGCCCCTTCAGAGGAGCTCTGACTAAATCTCAGCGCTCTCTGTTGCCCATTCATAGCAGCTATAACTCTCAGCGCTCTGTTGCCCCTTCATAGCAGCTCTGACTAAATCTCAGCGCTCTCTGTGTCCCCTTCACACCAGCTCTATCTCTCAGCGCTCTGTGTTGCCCCTTCACAGAAGCTCTCTCAGCGCTCTCTGTTGCCCCTTCACACCAGCTCTATCTCGCAGCACACCGTGTTGCCCCTTCAACGCAGCTCTAACTCTCAGAGCTCTCTCTGTTTCCCCTTCACAGCAGCTCTAACTCTAAGCGCTCTCAGTTGCCCCTTCAATGCAGCTCTATAACTCACAGCACTCTCTGTTCCCACTTTAACGCAGCTCTAACTCTCACCGCTCTCTGTTGCCCTTCAGAGCAGCTCTGACTAAATCTCAGTGCTCTCTGTTTCCCCAAGGCAGCTTTAACTCTCAGCGCTCTCTATTGCCCCTTCACAGGAGCTCTAACTCTCACCGCTCTGTTTGCTACTTGAGAGCAGCTCTAATTCT
Source organism: Globicephala melas (assembly GCF_963455315.2). NCBI lineage: Eukaryota > Metazoa > Chordata > Mammalia > Artiodactyla > Delphinidae > Globicephala > Globicephala melas. Next base: position 110,142 of record NW_027207646.1, on the reverse strand, counting down.
AAGCGCTCTCAGTTGCCCCTTCACAGCAGCTGTAAACCTCAGCGAGCTCTGTTGCCCCTTCAACGCAGCTCTAACTCTCAGCGCTCGCTGTTGCCCCTTCAGTGCAGCTCTGACTAAATCTCAGCGCGCTGTGTTGCCCCTTCACAGAAACTCTCTCAGCACGCTCTGTTGCCCCATCACAGCAGCTGGAACTCTCAGCGCGCTCTGTTGCCCTTCAGAGTAGCACTAAATCTCAGCGCTTTCTGTGGCCCCTTCACAGCAGCTCTAACTCTCAGAGCGCTCTGTTGCCCCTTCAGAGGAGCTCCGCCTAAATCTCAGCGATCTGTGTTGCCCCTTCACAGCAGCTCTAAATCTCAGCGCTGTGTGTTGCCCCTTCACAAAAGCTGTAACTCTCAGTGCGCTCTGTTGCCATTCAGAGTAGCACTGACTAAATCTCAGCGCTTTCTGTGGCCCCTTCACAGCAGCTCTAACTCTCAGAGCGCTCTGTTGCCCCTTCCGAGCAGCTCTGACTAAATCTCAGCGATCTGTGTTGCCCCTTCACAGCAGCTCTAAATCTCAGCGCTGTGTGTTGCCCCTTCACAACAGCTGTAACTCTCACCACTCTGTTTCCCCTTCACAGCAGCGCTAACTCTCACCAATCTCTGTTTCCGCTTCACAGCAGCCCTGACTCTCTACGCTCTCTGTTGCCCCTTCACAGCGGCTTTAACTCTAAGTGCTCTCAGTTGCCCCTTCACAGCAGCTCTAACTCTCAGAGCGCCTTGTTGCCCCTTCAGAGTAGCTCTGACTGAATCTCAGCGCTCTCTGTTTCCCCTCCACACCACCTCTATCTCTCAGTGCTCTTTGCTTCTTCAGAGCAGCTCTAATTCTAAGCGCTCTCAGTTGCCCCTTCACAGCAGCTCTGAACTTCAGCGAGCTCTGTTGCCCCTTCACAGCAGCTCTAACTCACAGCACTCTTTGTTGCCCCTTTAATGCAGCTCTAACTATCAGCGCTCTCTGTTGCCCTTCAGAGCAGCTCTGACTGAATCTCAGCGCTCTCTGTTTCCCCTCCACAGCACCTCTATCTCTCAGCGCTCCGTTTGCTTCTTCACAGCAGCTCTAATTCTAAGCGCTCTCAGTTGCCCCTTCACAGCAGCTCTGACCTCAGCGAGCTCTGTTGCCCCTTCACAGCAGCTCTAACTCTCAGCGCTGTGTGTTGCCCCTTCACAACAGCTCTAACTCTCACCATTCTGTTTCCACTTCACAGCAGCCCTGACTCTCAACGCTCTGTGTTGCCCCTTCAACGCAGCTCTAACTCTCAGCGCTCGCTGTTGCTCCTTCAGTGCAGCTCTCACTAAATCTCAGCGCTCTGTGTTGCCCCTTCACAGAAGCTCTCTCAGCGCTCTCTGTTGCCCTTCAGAGCAGCTCTGACTAAATCTCAGCGCTCTCTGTTTCCCCTCCACAGCAGCTCAATCTCTCAGCGCTGTTTGCTTCTTCAGAGCAGCTCTAATTCTAAGCCCTCTCAGTTGCCCCTTCACAGCAGCTCTAAACCTCACCGAGGTTCACAGCAGCTCTAACTCTCAGCGCGCTCTGTTGCCCTTCAGAGGTGCTCTGACTAACTCTCCGTGCTTTCTGTTGACCCTTCAGATCAGTCTGACTAACTCTCAGCGCTCCCGGTTGCCCCTTCAGAGCAGCTCTAACTCTCACCGCCCTGTGTTGCCACTTCAATGCCGTTCTAATTCTCAGCACTCTTTATTGCCCCTTCAGAGCAGCTCTAACTCTCAGAGCACTCTGTTGCCCTTCAGAGCAGCTCTGACTAAATCTCAGTGCTCTCTGTTTGCCCAAGGCAGCTTTAACTCTCAGCGCTCTCTATTGCCCCTTCACAGGAGCTGTAAACCTCAGCGAGCTCTGTTGCCCCTTCAACGCAGCTCTAACGCTCAGCGCTCGCTCTTGCCCCTTCCGAGCAGCTCTGACTAAATCTCAGCGCGCTGTGTTGCCCCTTCACAGAAGCTCTAACTCTCAGTGCGCTCTGTTGCCATTCAGAGTAGCACTGACTAAATCTCAGCGCTTTCTGTGGCCCCTTCACAGCAGCTCTAACTCTCAGAGCGCTCTGTTGCCCCTTCAGAAGAGCTCTGACTAAATCTCAGCGATCTGTGTTGCCCCTTCACAGCAGCTCTAAATCTCAGCGCTGTGTGTTGCCCCTTCACAACAGCTGTAACTCTCACCACTCTCTGTTTCCCCTTCACAGCAGCGCTAACTCTCACCAATCTCTGTTTCCGCTTCACAGCAGCCCTGACTCTCTACGCTCTCTGTTGCCCCTTCACAGCGGCTTTAACTCTAAGTGCTCTCAGTTGCCCCTTCACAGCAGCTCTAACTCTCAGACCGCTCTGTTGCCCCTTCAGAAGAGCTCTGACTAAATCTCAGCGCTCTCCGTGGCCCCTTCACAGCAGCTCTACCTCTCAGAGCTCTCTCTGTTGCCCCTTCACAGCAGCTCTAAGTCTCAGCCCTGTCTGTTGCCCCTTCACAGCAGTTCTGACTAACTCTCAGCCCTCTCTGTTGCCCCATCACAGCCGCTCTAACTCTCACCGCTATCTGTTGCCCCTTCGCAGGAGCTCTAACTCTCAGCGCTATGTGTTGCCCCTTCTCAGCAATGCTAAATCTCAGCGCTCTGTGTTGCCCCTTCACAGCAGCTCTAATTCTCAGCGCTGTTTCCCCATCACAGCAGCTCGAACTCTCAGCGCTCTGTGTTGCCCCTTCAACGCAGCTCTAATTCTCAGCGATCCCTGGTGCCACTTCACAGGAGCGCTGACTAACTCTAAAGCGCTCTGTATGGCCCCATCAACGCAGCTCTAACTCTCAAGCCCTCTCTGTTGCCCCTTCACAGGAGCTCTAACACTCAGCCCCCTCTGTTGTCCCTTCCGAGCAGCTCTGACTAAATCTCAGCGATCTGTGTTGCCCCTTCACAGCAGCTCTAACTCTCAGCGCGCTCTGTTGCCCTTCAGAGTAGCACTGACTAAATCTCAGCGCTTTCTGTTGGCCCTTCACAGCAGCTCTAACTCTCAGAGCGCTCTGTTGCCCCTTCAGAGGAGCTCTGACTAAATCTCAGCGCTCTCTGTTGCCCATTCATAGCAGCTATAACTCTCAGCGCTCTGGTGCCCCTTCATAGCAGCTCTGACTAAATCTCAGCGCTCTCTGTGTCCCCTTCACACCAGCTCTATCTCTCAGCGCTCTGTGTTGCCCCTTCACAGAAGCTCTCTCAGCGCTCTCTGTTGCCCCTTCACACCAGCTCTATCTCGCAGCACACCGTGTTGCCCCTTCAACGCAGCTCTAACTCTCAGAGCTCTCTCTGTTTCCCCTTCACAGCAGCTCTAACTCTAAGCGCTCTCAGTTGCCCCTTCAATGCAGCTCTATAACTCACAGCACTCTCTGTTCCCACTTTAACGCAGCTCTAACTCTCACCGCTCTCTGTTGCCCTTCAGAGCAGCTCTGACTAAATCTCAGTGCTCTCTGTTTCCCCAAGGCAGCTTTAACTCTCAGCGCTCTCTATTGCCCCTTCACAGGAGCTCTAACTCTCACCGCTCTGTTTGCTACTTGAGAGCAGCTCTAATTCTAAGCGCTCTCAGTTGCCCCTTCACAGCAGCTGTAAACCTCAGCGAGCTCTGTTGCCCCTTCAACGCAGCTCTAACTCTCAGCGCTCGCTGTTGCCCCTTCAGTGCAGCTCTGACTAAATCTCAGCGCGCTGTGTTGCCCCTTCACAGAAACTCTCTCAGCACGCTCTGTTGCCCCATCACAGCAGCTGGAACTCTCAGAGCGCTCTGTTGCCCTTCAGAGTAGCACTAAATCTCAGCGCTTTCTGTGGCCCCTTCACAGCAGCTCTAACTCTCAGAGCGCTCTGTTGCCCCTTCAGAGGAGCTCCGCCTAAATCTCAGCGATCTGTGTTGCCCCTTCACAGCAGCTCTAAATCTCAGCGCTGTGTGTTGCCCCTTCACAACAGCTGTAACTCTCACCACTCTCTGTTTCCCCTTCACAGCAGCGCTAACTCTCACCAATCTCTGTTTCCGCTTCACAGCAGCCCTGACTCTCTACGCTCTCTGTTGCCCCTTCACAGCGGCTTTAACTCTAAGTGCTCTCAGTTGCCCCTTCACAGCAGCTCTAACTCTCAGAGCGCCTTGTTGCCCCTTCAGAGTAGCTCTGACTGAATCTCAGCGCTCTCTGTTTCCCCTCCACACCACCTCTATCTCTCAGCGCTCTTTGCTTCTTCAGAGCAGCTCTAATTCTAAGCGCTCTCAGTTGCCCCTTCACAGCAGCTCTGAACTTCAGCGAGCTCTGTTGCCCCTTCACAGCAGCTCTAACTCACAGCACTCTTTGTTGCCCCTTTAATGCAGCTCTAACTATCAGCGCTCTCTGTTGCCCTTCAGAGCAGCTCTGACTGAATCTCAGCGCTCTCTGTTTCCCCTCCACAGCACCTCTATCTCTCAGCGCTCCGTTTGCTTCTTCACAGCAGCTCTAATTCTAAGCGCTCTCAGTTGCCCCTTCACAGCAGCTCTGACCTCAGCGAGCTCTGTTGCCCCTTCACAGCAGCTCTAACTCTCAGCGCTGTGTGTTGCCCCTTCACAACAGCTCTAACTCTCACCATTCTGTTTCCACTTCACAGCAGCCCTGACTCTCAACGCTCTGTGTTGCCCCTTCAACGCAGCTCTAACTCTCAGCGCTCGCTGTTGCTCCTTCAGTGCAGCTCTCACTAAATCTCAGCGCTCTGTGTTGCCCCTTCACAGAAGCTCTCTCAGCGCTCTCTGTTGCCCTTCAGAGCAGCTCTGACTAAATCTCAGCGCTCTCTGTTTCCCCTCCACAGCAGCTCAATCTCTCAGCGCTGTTTGCTTCTTCAGAGCAGCTCTAATTCTAAGCCCTCTCAGTTGCCCCTTCACAGCAGCTCTAAACCTCACCGAGGTTCACAGCAGCTCTAATTCTCAGCGCGCTCTGTTGACCTTCAGAGGTGCTCTGACTAACTCTCCGTGCTTTCTGTTGACCCTTCAGATCAGTCTGACTAACTCTCAGCGCTCCCGGTTGCCCCTTCAGAGCAGCTCTAACTCTCACCGCCCTGTGTTGCCACTTCAATGCCGTTCTAATTCTCAGCACTCTTTATTGCCCCTTCAGAGCAGCTCTAACTCTCAGAGCACTCTGTTGCCCTTCAGAGCAGCTCTGACTAAATCTCAGTGCTCTCTGTTTGCCCAAGGCAGCTTTAACTCTCAGCGCTCTCTATTGCCCCTTCACAGGAGCTGTAAACCTCAGCGAGCTCTGTTGCCCCTTCAACGCAGCTCTAACGCTCAGCGCTCGCTCTTGCCCCTTCCGAGCAGCTCTGACTAAATCTCAGCGCGCTGTGTTGCCCCTTCACAGAAGCTCTAACTCTCAGTGCGCTCTGTTGCCATTCAGAGTAGCACTGACTAAATCTCAGCGCTTTCTGTGGCCCCTTCACAGCAGCTCTAACTCTCAGAGCGCTCTGTTGCCCCTTCAGAAGAGCTCTGACTAAATCTCAGCGATCTGTGTTGCCCCTTCACAGCAGCTCTAAATCTCAGCGCTGTGTGTTGCCCCTTCACAAAAGCTGTAACTCTCAGTGCGCTCTGTTGCCATTCAGAGTAGCACTGACTAAATCTCAGCGCTTTCTGTGGCCCCTTCACAGCAGCTCTAACTCTCAGAGCGCTCTGTTGCCCCTTCAGAAGAGCTCTGACTAAATCTCAGCGATCTGTGTTGCCCCTTCACAGCAGCTCTAAATCTCAGCGCTGTGTGTTGCCCCTTCACAACAGCTGTAACTCTCACCACTCTCTGTTTCCCCTTCACAGCAGCGCTAACTCTCACCAATCTCTGTTTCCGCTTCACAGCAGCCCTGACTCTCTACGCTCTCTGTTGCCCCTTCACAGCGGCTTTAACTCTAAGTGCTCTCAGTTGCCCCTTCACAGCAGCTCTAACTCTCAGACCGCTCTGTTGCCCCTTCAGAAGAGCTCTGACTAAATCTCAGCGCTCTCCGTGGCCCCTTCACAGCAGCTCTACCTCTCAGAGCTCTCTCTGTTGCCCCTTCACAGCAGCTCTAAGTCTCAGCCCTGTCTGTTGCCCCTTCACAGCAGTTCTGACTAACTCTCAGCCCTCTCTGTTGCCCCATCACAGCCGCTCTAACTCTCACCGCTATCTGTTGCCCCTTCGCAGGAGCTCTAACTCTCAGCGCTATGTGTTGCCCCTTCTCAGCAATGCTAAATCTCAGCGCTCTGTGTTGCCCCTTCACAGCAGCTCTAATTCTCAGCGCTTTTTCCCCATCACAGCAGCTCGAACTCTCAGCGCTCTGTGTTGCCCCTTCAACGCAGCTCTAATTCTCAGCGATCCCTGGTGCCACTTCACAGGAGCGCTGACTAACTCTAAAGCGCTCTGTATGGCCCCATCAACGCAGCTCTAACTCTCAAGCCCTCTCTGTTGCCCCTTCACAGGAGCTCTAACACTCAGCCCCCTCTGTTGTCCCTTCCGAGCAGCTCTGACTAAATCTCAGCGATCTGTGTTGCCCCTTCACAGCAGCTCTAACTCTCAGAGCGCTCTGTTGCCCCTTCAGAGGAGCTCTGACTAAATCTCAGCGCTCTCTGTTGCCCATTCATAGCAGCTATAACTCTCAGCGCTCTGTTGCCCCTTCATAGCAGCTCTGACTAAATCTCAGCGCTCTCTGTGTCCCCTTCACACCAGCTCTATCTCTCAGCGCTCTGTGTTGCCCCTTCACAGAAGCTCTCTCAGCGCTCTCTGTTGCCCCTTCACACCAGCTCTATCTCGCAGCACACCGTGTTGCCCCTTCAACGCAGCTCTAACTCTCAGAGCTCTCTCTGTTTCCCCTTCACAGCAGCTCTAACTCTAAGCGCTCTCAGTTGCCCCTTCAATGCAGCTCTATAACTCACAGCACTCTCTGTTCCCACTTTAACGCAGCTCTAACTCTCACCGCTCTCTGTTGCCCTTCAGAGCAGCTCTGACTAAATCTCAGTGCTCTCTGTTTCCCCAAGGCAGCTTTAACTCTCAGCGCTCTCTATTGCCCCTTCACAGGAGCTCTAACTCTCACCGCTCTGTTTGCTACTTGAGAGCAGCTCTAATTCTAAGCGCTCTCAGTTGCCCCTTCACAGCAGCTGTAAACCTCAGCGAGCTCTGTTGCCCCTTCAACGCAGCTCTAACTCTCAGCGCTCGCTGTTGCCCCTTCAGTGCAGCTCTGACTAAATCTCAGCGCGCTGTGTTGCCCCTTCACAGAAACTCTCTCAGCACGCTCTGTTGCCCCATCACAGCAGCTGGAACTCTCAGCGCGCTCTGTTGCCCTTCAGAGTAGCACTAAATCTCAGCGCTTTCTGTGGCCCCTTCACAGCAGCTCTAACTCTCAGAGCGCTCTGTTGCCCCTTCAGAGGAGCTCCGCCTAAATCTCAGCGATCTGTGTTGCCCCTTCACAGCAGCTCTAAATCTCAGCGCTGTGTGTTGCCCCTTCACAAAAGCTGTAACTCTCAGTGCGCTCTGTTGCCATTCAGAGTAGCACTGACTAAATCTCAGCGCTTTCTGTGGCCCCTTCACAGCAGCTCTAACTCTCAGAGCGCTCTGTTGCCCCTTCAGAAGAGCTCTGACTAAATCTCAGCGATCTGTGTTGCCCCTTCACAGCAGCTCTAAATCTCAGCACTGTGTGTTGCCCCTTCACAACAGCTGTAACTCTCACCACTCTCTGTTGCCCCTTCACACCAGCTCTATCTCTCGGCGCTCTGTGCTGCCCCTTCAACGCAGTTCTAACTCTCACCTCTCTCTCTTGCACAGTCACAGCAGCTCTAACTACCTCTCACCGCTATCTGTTGCCCCTTCACAGGAGCTCTAACTCTCAGCGCTATGTGTTGCCCCTTCTCAGCAACGCTAAATCTCACCACTCCGTGTTGCCTCTTCAACGCAGCTCTAATTCTCAGCGATCCCTGGTGCCCCTTCACAGGAGCGCTGACTGACTCTCAAGCGTTGTCTGCTGCCCCTACACAGCAGCTGTAACTCTAAGTGCACTCAGTTGCCCCTTCTCAGCAGCTCTAACTTCCAGTGCTCTGTGTTGCCCCTTCACAGCAGCTCTAACGCTGAGCTCTCTCAGTTGCCCCTTCAATGCAGCTCTAACTCACAGCGCTCTGTGTTGCCCCTTCAACGCAGCTGTAACTCTCACGGATCTCTGTTGCCCTTTCACAGCAGCTCTAACTCTAAGAACTCTCATTTGCCCCTTCAATGCAGCCCTAACGCACAGCACTCTGGGTTGCCCCTTCAGTGCAGCTCTGACTAAATCTCAGCGCTCTGTGTTTCCCCTTCACAGAAGCTTTCTCAGCGCTCTGTGTAGCCCCTACACAGCAGCTCTAAATCTCAGCGCTGTGTGTTGCCCCTTCACAACAGCTGGAACTCTCACCACTCTCTGTTTCCCTTTCACAGCAGCTCTAACTCTCACCACTCTGTTTCCGCTTCACAGCAGCCCTCACTCTCAACGCTCTGGGTTGCCCATCAACACAGCTGTAACTCAGCGCTCACTGTTGCCCATTCATAGCAGCTATAACTCTCAGCGCTCTGTTGACCCTTCATTGTAGCTCTGACTAAATCTCAGCGCTCTCTGTTGCCCCTTCACACCAGCTCTATCTCGCAGCACACCGTGTTGCCCCTTCAACGCAGCTCTAACTCTCAGAGCTCTCTCTGTTTCCCCTTCACAGCAGCTCTAACTCTAAGTGCTCTCAGTTGCCCCTTCTCAGCAGCTCTAACTTCCAGTGCTCTGTGTTGCCCCTTCACAGCAGCTCTAACTCTCAGCGCTCTCTATTGCCCCTTCACAGGAGCTCTGACTAACTCTCACCTCTCTGTTTGCTCCTTCAGAGCAGCTCTAATTCTAAGCGCTCTCAGTTGCCCCTTCACAGCAGCTGTAAACCTCATCGCTCTCTCTTCCCCCTTCAACGCAGCTCTAACGCTCAGCGCTCGCTGTTGCCTCTTCAGAGCAGCTCTAACTCTCACCACTCTGTTTCCGCTTCACAGCAGCCCTGACTCTCTACGCTCTCTGTTGCCCCTTCACAGCGGCTTTAACTCTAAGCGCTCTCAGTTGCCCCTTCACAGCAGCTCTAACTCTCAGAGCGCTCTGTTGCCCCTTCAGAGGAGCTCTGACTAAATCTCAGCGCTCTCTGTTTCCCCTCCAAAGCAGCTTGAACTCTCAGTGCTCTCTATTGCCCCTTCACAGGAGCTCTGACAAACTCTCACCGCTCTGTTTGCTACTGGAGAGCAGCTCTAAATCTAAGCGCTCTCATTTACCCCTTCAATGCAGCTCTAACTCACAGCACTCTTTGTTGCCCCTTTAACGCAGCTCTAACTAGCAGTGCTCTCTGTTGCCCTTCAGAGCAGCTCTGACTGAATCTCAGCGCTCTCTGTTTCCCCTCCACAGCAGCTCTATCTCTCAGCGCTCTGTTTGCTTCTTCACAGCAGCTCTAATTCTAAGCTCTCTCAGTTGCCCCTTCACAGCAGCTCTGAACCTCAGCGAGCTCTGTTGCCCCTTCACAGCAGCTCTAACTCTCAGCGCTGTGTCTTGCCCCTTCACAGCAGCTCTAACTCTCTCCACTCTCTTTTTCCCCTTCACAGCAGCTCTAACTCCACCACTGTTTCCGCTTCACAGCAGCCCTGACTCTCATCGCTCTGTGTTGCCCCTTCAACGCAGCTCTAACTCTCAGCGCTCGCTGTTGCCCCTTCAGTGCAGCTCTCACTAAATCTCAGCGCTCTGTGTTGCCCCTTCACAGAAGCTCTCTCAGCGCTCTCTGTTGCCCTTCTGAGCAGCTCTGACTAAATCTCAGCGCTCTCTGTTTCCCCTCCACAGCAGCTCAATCTCTCAGCGCTCTGTTTGCTTCTTCAGGGCAGCTCCTATTCTAAGCCCTCTCAGTTGCCCCTTCACAGCAGCTCTAAACCTCACCGAGGTTCACAGCAGCTCTAACTCTCAGCGTGCTCTGTTGCCCTTCAGAGCAGCTCTGACTAACTCTCCGTGCTTTCTGTTGACCCTTCAGATCAGTCTGACTAACTCTCAGCGCTCCCAGTTGCCCCTTCACAGCAGCTCTAACTCTCAGAGCGCTCTGTTGCCCCTTCAGAAGAGCTCTGACTAAATCTCAGCGATCTGTGTTGCCCCTTCACAGCAGCTCTAAATCTCAGCGCTGTGTGTTGCCCCTTCACAACAGCTGTAACTCTCACCACTCTCTGTTTCCCCTTCACAGCAGCGCTAACTCTCACCAATCTGTTTCCGCTTCACAGCAACCCTGACTCTCTACGCTCTCTGTTGCCCCTTCACAGCGGCTTTAACTCTAAGTGCTCTCAGTTGCCCCTTCACAGCAGCTCTAACTCTCAGACCGCTGTGTTGCCCCTTCAGAAGAGCTCTGACTAAATCTCAGCGCTCTCCGTGGCCCCTTCACAGCAGCTCTACCTCTCAGAGCTCTCTCTGTTGCCCCATCACAGCCGCTCTAACTCTCACCGCTATCTGTTGCCCCATCACAGCCGCTCTAACTCTCACCGCTATCTGTTGCCCCTTCGCAGGAGCTCTAACTCTCAGCGCTATGTGTTGCCCCTTCTCAGCAATGCTAAATCTCAGCGCTCTGTGTTGCCCCTTCACAGCAGCTCTAATTCTCAGCGCTGTTTCCCCATCACAGCAGCTCGAACTCTCAGCGCTCTGTGTTGCCCCTTCAACGCAGCTCTAATTCTCAGCGATCCCTGGTGCCACTTCACAGGAGCGCTGACTAACTCTAAAGCGCTCTGTATGGCCCCATCAACGCAGCTCTAACTCTCAAGCCCTCTCTGTTGCCCCTTCACAGGAGCTCTAACTCTCAGCCCCCTCTGTTGTCCCTTCCGAGCAGCTCTGACTAAATCTCAGCGATCTGTGTTGCCCCTTCACAGCAGCTCTAACTCTCAGCGCGCTCTGTTGCCCTTCAGAGTAGCACTGACTAAATCTCAGCGCTTTCTGTTGGCCCTTCACAGCAGCTCTAACTCTCAGAGCGCTCTGTTGCCCCTTCAGAGGAGCTCTGACTAAATCTCAGCGCTCTCTGTTGCCCATTCATAGCAGCTCTAACTCTCAGAGCGCTCTGTTGCCCCTTCAGAAGAGCTCTGACTAAATCTCAGCGCTCTCTGTTGCCCCTTCACAGCAGCTCTAAATCTCAGCGCTGTGTGTTGCCCCTTCACAACAGCTGTAACTCTCACCACTCTCTGTTTCCCCTTCACAGCAGCGCTAACTCTCACCAATCTCTGTTTCCGCTTCACAGCAGCCCTGACTCTCTACGCTCTCTGTTGCCCCTTCACAGCGGCTTTAACTCTAAGTGCTCTCAGTTGCCCCTTCACAGCAGCTCTAACTCTCAGAGCGCCTTGTTGCCCCTTCAGAGTAGCTCTGACTGAATCTCAGCGCTCTCTGTTTCCCCTCCACAGCAGCTCTATCTCTCAGCGCTCCGTTTGCTTCTTCACAGCAGCTCTAATTCTAAGCGCTCTCAGTTGCCCCTTCACAGCAGCTCTGACCTCAGCGAGCTCTGTTGCCCCTTCACAGCAGCTCTAACTCTCAGCGCTGTGTGTTGCCCCTTCACAACAGCTCTAACTCTCACCATTCTGTTTCCACTTCACAGCAGCCCTGACTCTCAACGCTCTGTGTTGCCCCTTCAACGCAGCTCTAACTCTCAGCGCTCGCTGTTGCTCCTTCAGTGCAGCTCTCACTAAATCTCAGCGCTCTGTGTTGCCCCTTCACAGAAGCTCTCTCAGCGCTCTCTGTTGCCCCTTCACACCAGCTCTATCTCGCAGCACACCGTGTTGCCCCTTCAACGCAGCTCTAACTCTCAGAGCTCTCTCTGTTTCCCCTTCACAGCAGCTCTAACTCTAAGCGCTCTCAGTTGCCCCTTCAATGCAGCTCTATAACTCACAGCACTCTCTGTTCCCACTTTAACGCAGCTCTAACTCTCACCGCTCTCTGTTGCCCTTCAGAGCAGCTCTGACTAAATCTCAGTGCTCTCTGTTTCCCCAAGGCAGCTTTAACTCTCAGCGCTCTCTATTGCCCCTTCACAGGAGCTCTAACTCTCAGCGCTCTCTATTGCCCCTTCACAGGAGCTCTAACTCTCACCGCTCTGTTTGCTACTTGAGAGCAGCTCTAATTCTAAGCGCTCTCAGTTGCCCCTTCACAGCAGCTGTAAACCTCAGCGAGCTCTGTTGCCCCTTCATCGCAGCTCTAACGCTCAGCGCTCGCTCTTGCCCCTTCCGAGCAGCTCTGACTAAATCTCAGCGCGCTGTGTTGCCCCTTCACAGAAGCTCTAACTCTCAGTGCGCTCTGTTGCCATTCAGAGTAGCACTGACTAAATCTCAGCGCTTTCTGTGGCCCCTTCACAGCAGCTCTAACTCTCAGAGCGCTCTGTTGCCCCTTCAGAAGAGCTCTGACTAAATCTCAGCGATCTGTGTTGCCCCTTCACAGCAGCTCTAAATCTCAGCGCTGTGTGTTGCCCCTTCACAACAGCTGTAACTCTCACCACTCTCTGTTTCCCCTTCACAGCAGCGCTAACTCTCACCAATCTCTGTTTCCGCTTCACAGCAGCCCTGACTCTCTACGCTCTCTGTTGCCCCTTCACAGCGGCTTTAACTCTAAGTGCTCTCAGTTGCCCCTTCACAGCAGCTCTAACTCTCAGAGCGCTCTGTTGCCCCTTCAGAAGAGCTCTGACTAAATCTCAGCGCTCTCCGTGGCCCCTTCACAGCAGCTCTACCTCTCAGAGCTCTCTCTGTTGCCCCTTCACAGCAGCTCTAAGTCTCAGCCCTGTCTGTTGCCCCTTCACAGCAGTTCTGACTAACTCTCAGCCCTCTCTGTTGCCCCATCACAGCCGCTCTAACTCTCACCGCTATCTGTTGCCCCTTCGCAGGAGCTCTAACTCTCAGCGCTATGTGTTGCCCCTTCTCAGCAATGCTAAATCTCAGCGCTCTGTGTTGCCCCTTCACAGCAGCTCTAATTCTCAGCGCTGTTTCCCCATCACAGCAGCTCGAACTCTCAGCGCTCTGTGTTGCCCCTTCAACGCAGCTCTAATTCTCAGCGATCCCTGGTGCCACTTCACAGGAGCGCTGACTAACTCTAAAGCGCTCTGTATGGCCCCATCAACGCAGCTCTAACTCTCAAGCCCTCTCTGTTGCCCCTTCACAGGAGCTCTAACACTCAGCCCCCTCTGTTTTCCCTTCCGAGCAGCTCTGACTAAATCTCAGCGATCTGTGTTGCCCCTTCACAGCAGCTCTAACTCTCAGCGCGCTCTGTTGCCCTTCAGAGTAGCACTGACTAAATCTCAGCGCTTTCTGTTGGCCCTTCACAGCAGCTCTAACTCTCAGAGCGCTCTGTTGCCCCTTCAGAGGAGCTCTGACTAAATCTCAGCGCTCTCTGTTGCCCATTCATAGCAGCTATAACTCTCAGCGCTCTGTTGCCCCTTCATAGCAGCTCTGACTAAATCTCAGCGCTCTCTGTGTCCCCTTCACACCAGCTCTATCTCTCAGCGCTCTGTGTTGCCCCTTCACAGAAGCTCTCTCAGCGCTCTCTGTTGCCCCTTCACACCAGCTCTATCTCGCAGCACACCGTGTTGCCCCTTCAACGCAGCTCTAACTCTCAGAGCTCTCTCTGTTTCCCCTTCACAGCAGCTCTAACTCTAAGCGCTCTCAGTTGCCCCTTCAATGCAGCTCTATAACTCACAGCACTCTCTGTTCCCACTTTAACGCAGCTCTAACTCTCACCGCTCTCTGTTGCCCTTCAGAGCAGCTCTGACTAAATCTCAGTGCTCTCTGTTTCCCCAAGGCAGCTTTAACTCTCAGCGCTCTCTATTGCCCCTTCACAGGAGCTCTAACTCTCACCGCTCTGTTTGCTACTTGAGAGCAGCTCTAATTCTAAGCGCTCTCAGTTGCCCCTTCACAGCAGCTGTAAACCTCAGCGAGCTCTGTTGCCCCTTCAACGCAGCTCTAACTCTCAGCGCTCGCTGTTGCCCCTTCAGTGCAGCTCTGACTAAATCTCAGCGCGCTGTGTTGCCCCTTCACAGAAACTCTCTCAGCACGCTCTGTTGCCCCATCACAGCAGCTGGAACTCTCAGCGCGCTCTGTTGCCCTTCAGAGTAGCACTAAATCTCAGCGCTTTCTGTGGCCCCTTCACAGCAGCTCTAACTCTCAGAGCGCTCTGTTGCCCCTTCAGAGGAGCTCCGCCTAAATCTCAGCGATCTGTGTTGCCCCTTCACAGCAGCTCTAAATCTCAGCGCTGTGTGTTGCCCCTTCACAAAAGCTGTAACTCTCAGTGCGCTCTGTTGCCATTCAGAGTAGCACTGACTAAATCTCAGCGCTTTCTGTGGCCCCTTCACAGCAGCTCTAACTCTCAGAGCGCTCTGTTGCCCCTTCAGAAGAGCTCTGACTAAATCTCAGCGATCTGTGTTGCCCCTTCACAGCAGCTCTAAATCTCAGCGCTGTGTGTTGCCCCTTCACAACAGCTGTAACTCTCACCACTCTCTGTTTCCCCTTCACAGCAGCGCTAACTCTCACCAATCTCTGTTTCCGCTTCACAGCAGCCCTGACTCTCTACGCTCTCTGTTGCCCCTTCACAGCGGCTTTAACTCTAAGTGCTCTCAGTTGCCCCTTCACAGCAGCTCTAACTCTCAGACCGCTCTGTTGCCCCTTCAGAAGAGCTCTGACTAAATCTCAGTGCTCTCCGTGGCCCCTTCACAGCACCTCTACCTCTCAGAGCTCTCTCTGTTGCCCCTTCACAGCAGCTCTGACTAACTCTCAGCCCTCTCTGTTGCCCCATCACAGCCGCTCTCTCACCGCTATCTGTTGCCCCATCACAGCCGCTCTAACTCTCACCGCTATCTGTTGCCCCTTCGCAGGAGCTCTAACTCTCAGCGCTATGTGTTGCCCCTTCTCAGCAATGCTAAATCTCAGATCTCTGTGTTGCCCCTTCACAGCAGCTCTAATTCTCAGCGCTGTTTCCCCATCACAGCAGCTCGAACTCTCAGCGCTCTGTGTTGCCCCTTCAACGCAGCTCTAATTCTCAGCGATCCCTGGTGCCACTTCACAGGAGCGCTGACTAACTCTAAAGCGCTCTGTATGGCCCCATCAACGCAGCTCTAACTCTCAAGCCCTCTCTGTTGCCCCTTCACAGGAGCTCTAACACTCAGCCCCCTCTGTTGTCCCTTCCGAGCAGCTCTGACTAAATCTCAGCGATCTGTGTTGCCCCTTCACAGCAGCTCTAACTCTCAGCGCGCTCTGTTGCCCTTCAGAGTAGCACTGACTAAATCTCAGCGCTTTCTGTTGGCCCTTCACAGCAGCTCTAACTCTCAGAGCGCTCTGTTTCCCCTTCAGAGGAGCTCTGACTAAATCTCAGCGCTCTCTGTTGACCATTCATAGCAGCTATAACTCTCAGCGCTCTGGTGCCCCTTCAGAGCAGCTCTGACTAAATCTCAGCGCTCTCTGTTTCCCCTCCAAAGCAGCTTGAACTCTCAGCGCTCTGTATTGCCCCTTCACAGGAGCTCTAACTCTCACCGCTCTGTTTGCTACTTGAGAGCAGCTCTAATTCTAAGCGCTCTCAGTTGCCCCTTCACAGCAGCTCTAAATCTCAGCGCTGTGTTTTGCCCCTTCACAACAGCTGTAACTCTCACCACTCTCTGTTTCCCCTTCACAGCAGCTCTAACTCTCACCAATCTCTGTTTCCGCTTCACAGCAGCCCTGACTCTCTACGCTGTCTGTTGCCCCTTCACAGCGGCTTTAACTCTAAGCGCTCTCAGTTGCCCCTTCACAGCAGCTCTAACTCTCAGAGCGCTCTGTTGCCCCTTCAGAGCAGCTCTGACTAAATCTCAGCGCTCTCTGTTTCCCCTCCAAAGCAGCTTGAACTCTCAGTGCTCTGTATTGCCCCTTCACAGGAGCTCTGACTAACTCTCACCGCTCTGTTTGCTACTGGAGAGCAGCTCTAAATCTAAGCGCTCTCATTTACCCCTTCAATGCAGCTCTAACTCACAGCACTCTTTGTTGCCCCTTTAACGCAGCTCTAACTAGCAGCGCTCTCTGTTGCCCTGCAGAGCAGCTCTGACTGAATCTCAGCGCTCTCTGTTTCCCCTCCACAGGCAGCTCTATCTCTCAGCGCTCTGCTTCTTCAGAGCAGCTCTAATTCTAAGCGCTCTCAGTTGCCCCTTCACAGCAGCTCTGAAACTCAGCGAGCTCTGTTGCCCCTTCAACGCAGCTCTAACGCTCAGCGCTGGCTGTTGCCCCTTCAGTGCAGCTCTGACTAAATCTCAGCGCTCTGTGTTGCCCCTTCAGAGCAGCTCTAACTCTCAGTGCGCTCTGTTGCCCTTCAGAGTAGCACTGACTAAATCTCATCGCTTTCTGTTGCCCCTTCACAGCAGCTCTAACTCTCAGCACGCTCTGTTGCCCTTCAGAGTAGCACTGACTAAATCTCAGCGCTTTCTGTTGCCCCTTCACAGCAGCTCTAACTCTCAGAGCGCTCTGTTGCCCCTCCAGAGGAGCTCTGACTAAATCTCAGCGCTCTCTGTGTCCCCTTCACACCAGCTCTACCTCTCAGCGCTCTGTGTTGCCCCTTCAACGCAGCTCTAATTCTCAGCGATCTCTGGTGCCCCTTCACAGGAGCACTGACCGACTCTCAAGCGCTCTGTGTTGCCCCTTCACAGCAGCTGTAACTCTAAGTGCTCTCAGTTGCCCCTTCTCAGCAGCTCTAACTTCCAGTGCTGTGTGTTGCCCCTTCACAGCAGCTCTAACTCTCAGCGCTCTCTATTGCCCCTTCACAGGAGCTCTGACTAACTCTCACCGCTCTGTTTGCTCCTTCAGAGCAGCTCTAATTCTAAGCGCTCTCAGTTGCCCGTTCACAGCAGCTGTAAACCTCATCGCTCTCTCTTGCCCCTTCAACGCAGCTCTAACGCTCAGCGCTCGCTGTTGCCTCTTCAGAGCAGCTCTAACTCTCACCACTCTGTTTCCGCTTCACAGCAGCCCTGACTCTCAACGCTCTGTGTTGCCCCTTCAACGCAGCTGTAACTCAGAGCTCACTGTTGCCCATTCATAGCAGATATAACTCTCAGCCCTGACTGTTGCCCCTTCAGAGCAGCTCTGAATAAATCTCAGCGCTCTCTGTTGCCCCTTCACACCAGCTCTATCTCTCGGCGCTCTGTGCTGCCCCTTCAACGCAGTTCTAACTCTCACCTCTCTCTCTTGCACAGTCACAGCAGCTCTAACTACCTCTCACCGCTATCTGTTGCCCCTTCACAGGAGCTCTAACTCTCAGCGCTATGTGTTGCCCCTTCTCAGCAACGCTAAATCTCACCACTCCGTGTTGCCTCTTCAACGCAGCTCTAATTCTCAGCGATCCCTGGTGCCCCTTCACAGGAGCGCTGACTGACTCTCAAGCGTTGTCTGCTGCCCCTACACAGCAGCTGTAACTCTAAGTGCACTCAGTTGCCCCTTCTCAGCAGCTCTAACTTCCAGTGCTCTGTGTTGCCCCTTCACAGCAGCTCTAACGCTGAGCTCTCTCAGTTGCCCCTTCAATGCAGCTCTAACTCACAGCGCTCTGTGTTGCCCCTTCAACGCAGCTGTAACTCTCACGGATCTCTGTTGCCCTTTCACAGCAGCTCTAACTCTAAGAACTCTCATTTGCCCCTTCAATGCAGCCCTAACGCACAGCACTCTGGGTTGCCCCTTCAGTGCAGCTCTGACTAAATCTCAGCGCTCTGTGTTTCCCCTTCACAGAAGCTTTCTCAGCGCTCTGTGTAGCCCCTACACAGCAGCTCTAAATCTCAGCGCTGTGTGTTGCCCCTTCACAACAGCTGGAACTCTCACCACTCTCTGTTTCCCTTTCACAGCAGCTCTAACTCTCACCACTCTGTTTCCGCTTCACAGCAGCCCTCACTCTCAACGCTCTGGGTTGCCCATCAACACAGCTGTAACTCAGCGCTCACTGTTGCCCATTCATAGCAGCTATAACTCTCAGCGCTCTGTTGACCCTTCATTGTAGCTCTGACTAAATCTCAGCGCTCTCTGTTGCCCCTTCACACCAGCTCTATCTCGCAGCACACCGTGTTGCCCCTTCAACGCAGCTCTAACTCTCAGAGCTCTCTCTGTTTCCCCTTCACAGCAGCTCTAACTCTAAGTGCTCTCAGTTGCCCCTTCTCAGCAGCTCTAACTTCCAGTGCTCTGTGTTGCCCCTTCACAGCAGCTCTAACTCTCAGCGCTCTCTATTGCCCCTTCACAGGAGCTCTGACTAACTCTCACCTCTCTGTTTGCTCCTTCAGAGCAGCTCTAATTCTAAGCGCTCTCAGTTGCCCCTTCACAGCAGCTGTAAACCTCATCGCTCTCTCTTCCCCCTTCAACGCAGCTCTAACGCTCAGCGCTCGCTGTTGCCTCTTCAGAGCAGCTCTAACTCTCACCACTCTGTTTCCGCTTCACAGCAGCCCTGACTCTCTACGCTCTCTGTTGCCCCTTCACAGCGGCTTTAACTCTAAGCGCTCTCAGTTGCCCCTTCACAGCAGCTCTAACTCTCAGAGCGCTCTGTTGCCCCTTCAGAGGAGCTCTGACTAAATCTCAGCGCTCTCTGTTTCCCCTCCAAAGCAGCTTGAACTCTCAGTGCTCTCTATTGCCCCTTCACAGGAGCTCTGACAAACTCTCACCGCTCTGTTTGCTACTGGAGAGCAGCTCTAAATCTAAGCGCTCTCATTTACCCCTTCAATGCAGCTCTAACTCACAGCACTCTTTGTTGCCCCTTTAACGCAGCTCTAACTAGCAGTGCTCTCTGTTGCCCTTCAGAGCAGCTCTGACTGAATCTCAGCGCTCTCTGTTTCCCCTCCACAGCAGCTCTATCTCTCAGCGCTCTGTTTGCTTCTTCACAGCAGCTCTAATTCTAAGCGCTCTCAGTTGCCCCTTCACAGCAGCTCTGAACCTCAGCGAGCTCTGTTGCCCCTTCACAGCAGCTCTAACTCTCAGCGCTGTGTCTTGCCCCTTCACAGCAGCTCTAACTCTCTCCACTCTCTTTTTCCCCTTCACAGCAGCTCTAACTCCACCACTGTTTCCGCTTCACAGCAGCCCTGACTCTCATCGCTCTGTGTTGCCCCTTCAACGCAGCTCTAACTCTCAGCGCTCGCTGTTGCCCCTTCAGTGCAGCTCTCACTAAATCTCAGCGCTCTGTGTTGCCCCTTCACAGAAGCTCTCTCAGCGCTCTCTGTTGCCCTTCTGAGCAGCTCTGACTAAATCTCAGCGCTCTCTGTTTCCCCTCCACAGCAGCTCAATCTCTCAGCGCTCTGTTTGCTTCTTCAGGGCAGCTCCTATTCTAAGCCCTCTCAGTTGCCCCTTCACAGCAGCTCTAAACCTCACCGAGCTTCACAGCAGCTCTAACTCTCAGCGTGCTCTGTTGCCCTTCAGAGCAGCTCTGACTAACTCTCCGTGCTTTCTGTTGACCCTTCAGATCAGTCTGACTAACTCTCAGCGCTCCCAGTTGCCCCTTCACAGCAGC
Organism: Globicephala melas; assembly: GCF_963455315.2. Classification (NCBI taxonomy): domain Eukaryota; kingdom Metazoa; phylum Chordata; class Mammalia; order Artiodactyla; family Delphinidae; genus Globicephala; species Globicephala melas. The sequence goes on along the minus strand of NW_027207646.1, from coordinate 90,659 downwards.
TCTAACTCTCACTGCACTCTGTTGCCCCTTCAGAAGAGCTCTGACTAAATCTCAGCGATCTGTGTTGCCCCTTCACAGCAGCTCTAAATCTCAGCGCTGTGTGTTGCCCCTTCACAACAGCTGTAACTCTCACCACTCTCTGTTTCCCCTTCACAGCAGCGCTAACTCTCACCAATCTCTGTTTCCGCTTCACAGCAACCCTGACTCTCTACGCTCTCTGTTGCCCCTTCACAGCGGCTTTAACTCTAAGTGCTCTCAGTTGCCCCTTCACAGCAGCTCTAACTCTCAGACCGCTGTGTTGCCCCTTCAGAAGAGCTCTGACTAAATCTCAGCGCTCTCCGTGGCCCCTTCACAGCAGCTCTACCTCTCAGAGCTCTCTCTGTTGCCCCATCACAGCCGCTCTAACTCTCACCGCTATCTGTTGCCCCATCACAGCCGCTCTAACTCTCACCGCTATCTGTTGCCCCTTCGCAGGAGCTCTAACTCTCAGCGCTATGTGTTGCCCCTTCTCAGCAATGCTAAATCTCAGCGCTCTGTGTTGCCCCTTCACAGCAGCTCTAATTCTCAGCGCTGTTTCCCCATCACAGCAGCTCGAACTCTCAGCGCTCTGTGTTGCCCCTTCAACGCAGCTCTAATTCTCAGCGATCCCTGGTGCCACTTCACAGGAGCGCTGACTAACTCTAAAGCGCTCTGTATGGCCCCATCAACGCAGCTCTAACTCTCAAGCCCTCTCTGTTGCCCCTTCACAGGAGCTCTAACTCTCAGCCCCCTCTGTTGTCCCTTCCGAGCAGCTCTGACTAAATCTCAGCGATCTGTGTTGCCCCTTCACAGCAGCTCTAACTCTCAGCGCGCTCTGTTGCCCTTCAGAGTAGCACTGACTAAATCTCAGCGCTTTCTGTTGGCCCTTCACAGCAGCTCTAACTCTCAGAGCGCTCTGTTGCCCCTTCAGAGGAGCTCTGACTAAATGTCAGCGCTCTCTGTTGCCCATTCATAGCAGCTCTAACTCTCAGAGCGCTCTGTTGCCCCTTCAGAAGAGCTCTGACTAAATCTCAGCGCTCTCTGTTGCCCCTTCACAGCAGCTCTAAATCTCAGCGCTGTGTGTTGCCCCTTCACAACAGCTGTAACTCTCACCACTCTCTGTTTCCCCTTCACAGCAGCGCTAACTCTCACCAATCTCTGTTTCCGCTTCACAGCAGCCCTGACTCTCTACGCTCTCTGTTGCCCCTTCACAGCGGCTTTAACTCTAAGTGCTCTCAGTTGCCCTTTCACAGCAGCTCTAACTCTCAGAGCGCCTTGTTGCCCCTTCAGAGTAGCTCTGACTGAATCTCAGCGCTCTCTGTTTCCCCTCCACACCACCTCTATCTCTCAGCGCTCTTTGCTTCTTCAGAGCAGCTCTAATTCTAAGCGCTCTCAGTTGCCCCTTCACAGCAGCTCTGAACTTCAGCGAGCTCTGTTGCCCCTTCACAGCAGCTCTAACTCACAGCACTCTTTGTTGCCCCTTTAATGCAGCTCTAACTATCAGCGCTCTCTGTTGCCCTTCAGAGCAGCTCTGACTGAATCTCAGCGCTCTCTGTATCCCCTCCACAGCACCTCTATCTCTCAGCGCTCCGTTTGCTTCTTCACAGCAGCTCTAATTCTAAGCGCTCTCAGTTGCCCCTTCACAGCAGCTCTGACCTCAGCGAGCTCTGTTGCCCCTTCACAGCAGCTCTAACTCTCAGCGCTGTGTGTTGCCCCTTCACAACAGCTCTAACTCTCACCATTCTGTTTCCACTTCACAGCAGCCCTGACTCTCAACGCTCTGTGTTGCCCCTTCAACGCAGCTCTAACTCTCAGCGCTCGCTGTTGCTCCTTCAGTGCAGCTCTCACTAAATCTCAGCGCTCTGTGTTGCCCCTTCACAGAAGCTCTCTCAGCGCTCTCTGTTGCCCCTTCACACCAGCTCTATCTCGCAGCACACCGTGTTGCCCCTTCAACGCAGCTCTAACTCTCAGAGCTCTCTCTGTTTCCCCTTCACAGCAGCTCTAACTCTAAGCGCTCTCAGTTGCCCCTTCAATGCAGCTCTATAACTCACAGCACTCTCTGTTCCCACTTTAACGCAGCTCTAACTCTCACCGCTCTCTGTTGCCCTTCAGAGCAGCTCTGACTAAATCTCAGTGCTCTCTGTTTCCCCAAGGCAGCTTTAACTCTCAGCGCTCTCTATTGCCCCTTCACAGGAGCTCTAACTCTCACCGCTCTGTTTGCTACTTGAGAGCAGCTCTAATTCTAAGCGCTCTCAGTTGCCCCTTCACAGCAGCTGTAAACCTCAGCGAGCTCTGTTGCCCCTTCAACGCAGCTCTAACGCTCAGCGCTCGCTCTTGCCCCTTCCGAGCAGCTCTGACTAAATCTCAGCGCGCTGTGTTGCCCCTTCACAGAAGCTCTAACTCTCAGTGCGCTCTGTTGCCATTCAGAATAGCACTGACTAAATCTCAGCGCTTTCTGTGGCCCCTTCACAGCAGCTCTAACTCTCAGAGCGCTCTGTTACCCCTTCAGAAGAGCTCTGACTAAATCTCAGCGATCTGTGTTGCCCCTTCACAGCAGCTCTAAATCTCAGCGCTGTGTGTTGCCCCTTCACAACAGCTGTAACTCTCACCACTCTCTGTTTCCCCTTCACAGCAGCGCTAACTCTCACCAATCTCTGTTTCCGCTTCACAGCAGCCCTGACTCTCTACGCTCTCTGTTGCCCCTTCACAGCGGCTTTAACTCTAAGTGCTCTCAGTTGCCCCTTCACAGCAGCTCTAACTCTCAGACCGCTCTGTTGCCCCTTCAGAAGAGCTCTGACTAAATCTCAGCGCTCTCCGTGGCCCCTTCACAGCAGCTCTACCTCTCAGAGCTCTCTCTGTTGCCCCTTCACAGCAGCTCTAAGTCTCAGCCCTGTCTGTGCCCCTTCACAGCAGTTCTGACTAACTCTCAGCCCTCTCTGTTGCCCCATCACAGCCGCTCTAACTCTCACCGCTATCTGTTGCCCCTTCGCAGGAGCTCTAACTCTCAGCGCTATGTGTTGCCCCTTCTCAGCAATGCTAAATCTCAGCGCTCTGTGTTGCCCCTTCACAGCAGCTCTAATTCTCAGCGCTGTTTCCCCATCACAGCAGCTCGAACTCTCAGCGCTCTGTGTTGCCCCTTCAACGCAGCTCTAATTCTCAGCGATCCCTGGTGCCACTTCACAGGAGCGCTGACTAACTCTAAAGCGCTCTGTATGGCCCCATCAACGCAGCTCTAACTCTCAAGCCCTCTCTGTTGCCCCTTCACAGGAGCTCTAACTCTCAGCCCCCTCTGTTGTCCCTTCCGAGCAGCTCTGACTAAATCTCAGCGATCTGTGTTGCCCCTTCACAGCAGCTCTAACTCTCAGCGCGCTCTGTTGCCCTTCAGAGTAGCACTGACTAAATCTCAGCGCTTTCTGTTGGCCCTTCACAGCAGCTCTAACTCTCAGAGCGCTCTGTTGCCCCTTCAGAGGAGCTCTGACTAAATCTCAGCGCTCTCTGTTGCCCATTCATAGCAGATATAACTCTCAGCGCTCTGTTGCCCCTTCATAGCAGCTCTGACTAAATCTCAGCGCTCTCTGTGTCCCCTTCACACCAGCTCTATCTCTCAGCGCTCTGTGTTGCCCCTTCACAGAAGCTCTCTCAGCGCTCTCTGTTGCCCCTTCACACCAGCTCTATCTCGCAGCACACCGTGTTGCCCCTTCAACGCAGCTCTAACTCTCAGAGCTCTCTCTGTTTCCCCTTCACAGCAGCTCTAACTCTAAGCGCTCTCAGTTGCCCCTTCAATGCAGCTCTATAACTCACAGCACTCTCTGTTCCCACTTTAACGCAGCTCTAACTCTCACCGCTCTCTGTTGCCCTTCAGAGCAGCTCTGACTAAATCTCAGTGCTCTCTGTTTCCCCAAGGCAGCTTTAACTCTCAGCGCTCTCTATTGCCCCTTCACAGGAGCTCTAACTCTCACCGCTCTGTTTGCTACTTGAGAGCAGCTCTAATTCTAAGCGCTCTCAGTTGCCCCTTCACAGCAGCTGTAAACCTCAGCGAGCTCTGTTGCCCCTTCAACGCAGCTCTAACTCTCAGCGCTCGCTGTTGCCCCTTCAGTGCAGCTCTGACTAAATCTCAGCGCGCTGTGTTGCCCCTTCACAGAAACTCTCTCAGCACGCTCTGTTGCCCCATCACAGCAGCTGGAACTCTCCGCGCGCTCTGTTGCCCTTCAGAGTAGCACTAAATCTCAGCGCTTTCTGTGGCCCCTTCACAGCAGCTCTAACTCTCAGAGCGCTCTGTTGCCCCTTCAGAGGAGCTCCGCCTAAATCTCAGCGATCTGTGTTGCCCCTTCACAGCAGCTCTAAATCTCAGCGCTGTGTGTTGCCCCTTCACAAAAGCTGTAACTCTCAGTGCGCTCTGTTGCCATTCAGAGTAGCACTGACTAAATCTCAGCGCTTTCTGTGGCCCCTTCACAGCAGCTCTAACTCTCAGAGCGCTCTGTTGCCCCTTCAGAAGAGCTCTGACTAAATCTCAGCGATCTGTGTTGCCCCTTCACAGCAGCTCTAAATGTCAGCGCTGTGTGTTGCCCCTTCACAACAGCTGTAACTCTCACCACTCTCTGTTTCCCCTTCACAGCAGCGCTAACTCTCACCAATCTCTGTTTCCGCTTCACAGCAGCCCTGACTCTCTACGCTCTCTGTTGCCCCTTCACAGCGGCTTTAACTCTAAGTGCTCTCAGTTGCCCCTTCACAGCAGCTCTAACTCTCAGACCCCTCTGTTGCCCCTTCAGAAGAGCTCTGACTAAATCTCAGCGCTCTCCGTGGCCCCTTCACAGCAGCTCTACCTCTCAGAGCTCTCTCTGTTGCCCCTTCACAGCAGCTCTAAGTCTCAGCCCTGTCTGTTGCCCCTTCACAGCAGTTCTGACTAACTCTCAGCCCTCTCTGTTGCCCCATCACAGCCGCTCTAACTCTCACCGCTATCTGTTGCCCCTTCGCAGGAGCTCTAACTCTCAGCGCTCTGTGTTGCCCCTTCTCAGCAATGCTAAATCTCAGCGCTCTGTGTTGCCCCTTCACAGCAGCTCTAATTCTCAGCGCTGTTTCCCCATCACAGCAGCTCGAACTCTCAGCGCTCTGTGTTGCCCCTTCAACGCAGCTCTAATTCTCAGCGATCCCTGGTGCCACTTCACAGGAGCGCTGACTAACTCTAAAGCGCTCTGTATGGCCCCATCAACGCAGCTCTAACTCTCAAGCACTCTCTGTTGCCCCTTCACAGGAGCTCTAACACTCAGCCCCCTCTGTTGTCCCTTCCGAGCAGCTCTGACTAAATCTCAGCGATCTGTGTTGCCCCTTCACAGCAGCTCTAACTCTCAGCGCGCTCTGTTGCCCTTCAGAGGAGCTCTGACTAAATCTCAGCGCTCTCTGTTGCCCATTCATAGCAGCTATAACTCTCAGCGCTCTGTTGCCCCTTCATAGCAGCTCTGACTAAATCTCAGCGCTCTCTGTGTCCCCTTCACACCAGCTCTATCTCTCAGCGCTCTGTGTTGCCCCTTCACAGAAGCTCTCTCAGCGCTCTCTGTTGCCCCTTCACACCAGCTCTATCTCGCAGCACACCGTGTTGCCCCTTCAACGCAGCTCTAACTCTCAGAGCTCTCTCTGTTTCCCCTTCACAGCAGCTCTAACTCTAAGCGCTCTCAGTTGCCCCTTCAATGCAGCTCTATAACTCACAGCACTCTCTGTTCCCACTTTAACGCAGCTCTAACTCTCACCGCTCTCTGTTGCCCTTCAGAGCAGCTCTGACTAAATCTCAGTGCTCTCTGTTTCCCCAAGGCAGCTTTAACTCTCAGCGCTCTCTATTGCCCCTTCACAGGAGCTCTAACTCTCACCGCTCTGTTTGCTACTTGAGAGCAGCTCTAATTCTAAGCGCTCTCAGTTGCCCCTTCACAGCAGCTGTAAACCTCAGCGAGCTCTGTTGCCCCTTCAACGCAGCTCTAACTCTCAGCGCTCGCTGTTGCCCCTTCAGTGCAGCTCTGACTAAATCTCAGCGCGCTGTGTTGCCCCTTCACAGAAACTCTCTCAGCACGCTCTGTTGCCCCTTCACAGCAGCTGGAACTCTCCGCGCGCTCTGTTGCCCTTCAGAGTAGCACTAAATCTCAGCGCTTTCTGTGGCCCCTTCACAGCAGCTCTAACTCTCAGAGCGCTCTGTTGCCCCTTCAGAGGAGCTCCGCCTAAATCTCAGCGATCTGTGTTGCCCCTTCACAGCAGCTCTAAATCTCAGCGCTGTGTGTTGCCCCTTCACAAAAGCTGTAACTCTCAGTGCGCTCTGTTGCCATTCAGAGTAGCACTGACTAAATCTCAGCGCTTTCTGTGGCCCCTTCACAGCAGCTCTAACTCTCAGAGCGCTCTGTTGCCCCTTCAGAAGAGCTCTGACTAAATCTCAGCGATCTGTGTTGCCCCTCCACAGCAGCTCAATCTCTCAGCGCTGTTTGCTTCTTCAGAGCAGCTCTAATTCTAAGCCCTCTCAGTTGCCCCTTCACAGCAGCTCTAAACCTCACCGAGGTTCACAGCAGCTCTAACTCTCAGCGCGCTCTGTTGCCCTTCAGAGGTGCTCTGACTAACTCTCCGTGCTTTCTGTTGACCCTTCAGATCAGTCTGACTAACTCTCAGCGCTCCCGGTTGCCCCTTCAGAGCAGCTCTAACTCTCACCGCCCTGTGTTGCCACTTCAATGCCGTTCTAATTCTCAGCACTCTTTATTGCCCCTTCAGAGCAGCTCTAACTCTCAGAGCACTCTGTTGCCCTTCAGAGCAGCTCTGACTAAATCTCAGTGCTCTCTGTTTGCCCAAGGCAGCTTTAACTCTCAGCGCTCTCTATTGCCCCTTCACAGGAGCTCTAACTCTCACCGCTCTGTTTGCTACTTGAGAGCAGCTCTAATTCTAAGCGCTCTCAGTTGCCCCTTCACAGCAGCTGTAAACCTCAGCGAGCTCTGTTGCCCCTTCAACGCAGCTCTAATGCTCAGCGCTCGCTCTTGCCCCTTCCGAGCAGCTCTGACTAAATCTCAGCGCGCTGTGTTGCCCCTTCACAGAAGCTCTAACTCTCAGAGCGCTCTGTTGCCCATTCAGAAGAGCTCTGACTAAATCTCAGCGATCTGTGTTGCCCCTTCACAGCAGCTCTAAATCTCAGCGCTGTGTGTTGCCCCTTCACAACAGCTGTAACTCTCACCACTCTCTGTTTCCCCTTCACAGCAGCGCTAACTCTCACCAATCTCTGTTTCCGCTTCACAGCAGCCCTGACTCTCTACGCTCTCTGTTGCCCCTTCACAGCGGCTTTAACTCTAAGTGCTCTCAGTTGCCCCTTCACAGCAGCTCTAACTCTCAGACCGCTCTGTTGCCCCTTCAGAAGAGCTCTGACTAAATCTCAGCGCTCTCCGTGGCCCCTTCACAGCAGCTCTACCTCTCAGAGCTCTCTCTGTTGCCCCTTCACAGCAGCTCTAAGTCTCAGCCCTGTCTGTTGCCCCTTCACAGCAGTTCTGACTAACTCTCAGCCCTCTCTGTTACCCCATCACAGCCGCTCTAACTCTCACCGCTATCTGTTGCCCCTTCGCAGGAGCTCTAACTCTCAGCGCTCTGTGTTGCCCCTTCTCAGCAATGCTAAATCTCAGCGCTCTGTGTTGCCCCTTCACAGCAGCTCTAATTCTCAGCGCTGTTTCCCCATCACAGCAGCTCGAACTCTCAGCGCTCTGTGTTGCCCCTTCAACGCAGCTCTAATTCTCAGCGATCCCTGGTGCCACTTCACAGGAGCGCTGACTAACTCTAAAGCGCTCTGTATGGCCCCATCAACGCAGCTCTAACTCTCAAGCCCTCTCTGTTGCCCCTTCACAGGAGCTCTAACACTCAGCCCCCTCTGTTGTCCCTTCCGAGCAGCTCTGACTAAATCTCAGCGATCTGTGTTGCCCCTTCACAGCAGCTCTAACTCTCAGCGCGCTCTGTTGCCCTTCAGAGTAGCACTGACTAAATCTCAGCGCTTTCTGTTGGCCCTTCACAGCAGCTCTAACTCTCAGAGCGCTCTGTTGCCCCTTCAGAGGAGCTCTGACTAAATCTCAGCGCTCTCTGTTGCCCATTCATAGCAGCTATAACTCTCAGCGCTCTGTTGCCCCTTCATAGCAGCTCTGACTAAATCTCAGCGCTCTCTGTGTCCCCTTCACACCAGCTCTATCTCTCAGCGCTCTGTGTTGCCCCTTCACAGAAGCTCTCTCAGCGCTCTCTGTTGCCCCTTCACACCAGCTCTATCTCGCAGCACACCGTGTTGCCCCTTCAACGCAGCTCTAACTCTCAGAGCTCTCTCTGTTTCCCCTTCACAGCAGCTCTAACTCTAAGCGCTCTCAGTTGCCCCTTCAATGCAGCTCTATAACTCACAGCACTCTCTGTTCCCACTTTAACGCAGCTCTAACTCTCACCGCTCTCTGTTGCCCTTCAGAGCAGCTCTGACTAAATCTCAGTGCTCTCTGTTTCCCCAAGGCAGCTTTAACTCTCAGCGCTCTCTATTGCCCCTTCACAGGAGCTCTAACTCTCACCGCTCTGTTTGCTACTTGAGAGCAGCTCTAATTCTAAGCGCTCTCAGTTGCCCCTTCACAGCAGCTGTAAACCTCAGCGAGCTCTGTTGCCCCTTCAACGCAGCTCTAACTCTCAGCGCTCGCTGTTGCCCCTTCAGTGCAGCTCTGACTAAATCTCAGCGCGCTGTGTTGCCCCTTCACAGAAACTCTCTCAGCACGCTCTGTTGCCCCATCACAGCAGCTGGAACTCTCAGCGCGCTCTGTTGCCCTTCAGAGTAGCACTAAATCTCAGCGCTTTCTGTGGCCCCTTCACAGCAGCTCTAACTCTCAGAGCGCTCTGTTGCCCCTTCAGAGGAGCTCCGCCTAAATCTCAGCGATCTGTGTTGCCCCTTCACAGCAGCTCTAAATCTCAGCGCTGTGTGTTGCCCCTTCACAAAAGCTGTAACTCTCAGTGCGCTCTGTTGCCATTCAGAGTAGCACTGACTAAATCTCAGCGCTTTCTGTGGCCCCTTCACAGCAGCTCTAACTCTCAGAGCGCTCTGTTGCCCCTTCAGAAGAGCTCTGACTAAATCTCAGCGATCTGTGTTGCCCCTCCACAGCAGCTCAATCTCTCAGCGCTGTTTGCTTCTTCAGAGCAGCTCTAATTCTAAGCCCTCTCAGTTGCCCCTTCACAGCAGCTCTAAACCTCACCGAGGTTCACAGCAGCTCTAACTCTCAGCGCGCTCTGTTGCCCTTCAGAGGTGCTCTGACTAACTCTCCGTGCTTTCTGTTGACCCTTCAGATCAGTCTGACTAACTCTCAGCGCTCCCGGTTGCCCCTTCAGAGCAGCTCTAACTCTCACCGCCCTGTGTTGCCACTTCAATGCCGTTCTAATTCTCAGCACTCTTTATTGCCCCTTCAGAGCAGCTCTAACTCTCAGAGCACTCTGTTGCCCTTCAGAGCAGCTCTGACTAAATCTCAGTGCTCTCTGTTTGCCCAAGGCAGCTTTAACTCTCAGCGCTCTCTATTGCCCCTTCACAGGAGCTCTAACTCTCACCGCTCTGTTTGCTACTTGAGAGCAGCTCTAATTCTAAGCGCTCTCAGTTGCCCCTTCACAGCAGCTGTAAACCTCAGCGAGCTCTGTTGCCCCTTCAACGCAGCTCTAACGCTCAGCGCTCGCTCTTGCCCCTTCCGAGCAGCTCTGACTAAATCTCAGCGCTTTCTGTGGCCCCTTCACAGCAGCTCTAACTCTCAGAGCGCTCTGTTGCCCCTTCAGAAGAGCTCTGACTAAATCTCAGCGATCTGTGTTGCCCCTTCACAGCAGCTCTAAATCTCAGCGCTGTGTGTTGCCCCTTCACAACAGCTGTAACTCTCACCACTCTCTGTTTCCCCTTCACAGCAGCGCTAACTCTCACCAATCTGTTTCCGCTTCACAGCAGCCCTGACTCTCTACGCTCTCTGTTGCCCCTTCACAGCGGCTTTAACTCTAAGTGCTCTCAGTTGCCCCTTCACAGCAGCTCTAACTCTCAGACCGCTCTGTTGCCCCTTCAGAAGAGCTCTGACTAAATCTCAGCGCTCTCCGTGGCCCCTTCACAGCAGCTCTACCTCTCAGAGCTCTCTCTGTTGCCCCTTCACAGCAGCTCTAAGACTCAGCCCTGTCTGTTGCCCCTTCACAGCAGTTCTGACTAACTCTCAGCCCTCTCTGTTGCCCCATCACAGCCGCTCTAACTCTCACCGCTATCTGTTGCCCCTTCGCAGGAGCTCTAACTCTCAGCGCTATGTGTTGCCCCTTCTCAGCAATGCTAAATCTCAGCGCTCTGTGTTGCCCCTTCACAGCAGCTCTAATTCTCAGCGCTGTTTCCCCATCACAGCAGCTCGAACTCTCAGCGCTCTGTGTTGCCCCTTCAACGCAGCTCTAATTCTCAGCGATCCCTGGTGCCACTTCACAGGAGCGCTGACTAACTCTAAAGCGCTCTGTATGGCCCCATCAACGCAGCTCTAACTCTCAAGCCCTCTCTGTTGCCCCTTCACAGGAGCTCTAACTCTCAGCCCCCTCTGTTGTCCCTTCCGAGCAGCTCTGACTAAATCTCAGCGATCTGTGTTGCCCCTTCACAGCAGCTCTAACTCTCAGCGCGCTCTGTTGCCCTTCAGAGTAGCACTGACTAAATCTCAGCGCTTTCTGTTGGCCCTTCACAGCAGCTCTAACTCTCAGAGCGCTCTGTTGCCCCTTCAGAGGAGCTCTGACTAAATCTCAGCGCTCTCTGTTGCCCATTCATAGCAGCTATAACTCTCAGCGCTCTGTTGCCCCTTCATAGCAGCTCTGACTAAATCTCAGCGCTCTCTGTGTCCCCTTCACACCAGCTCTATCTCTCAGCGCTCTGTGTTGCCCCTTCACAGAAGCTCTCTCAGCGCTCTCTGTTGCCCCTTCACACCAGCTCTATCTCGCAGCACACGGTGTTGCCCCTTCAACGCAGCTCTAACTCTCAGAGCTCTCTCTGTTTCCCCTTCACAGCAGCTCTAACTCTAAGCGCTCTCAGTTGCCCCTTCAATGCAGCTCTATAACTCACAGCACTCTCTGTTCCCACTTTAACGCAGCTCTAACTCTCACCGCTCTCTGTTGCCCTTCAGAGCAGCTCTGACTAAATCTCAGTGCTCTCTGTTTCCCCAAGGCAGCTTTAACTCTCAGCGCTCTCTATTGCCCCTTCACAGGAGCTCTAACTCTCACCGCTCTGTTTGCTAATTGAGAGCAGCTCTAATTCTAAGCGCTCTCAGTTGCCCCTTCACAGCAGCTGTAAACCTCAGCGAGCTCTGTTGCCCCTTCAACGCAGCTCTAACTCTCAGCGCTCGCTGTTGCCCCTTCAGTGCAGCTCTGACTAAATCTCAGCGCGCTGTGTTGCCCCTTCACAGAAACTCTCTCAGCACGCTCTGTTGCCCCATCACAGCAGCTGGAACTCTCAGCGCGCTCTGTTGCCCTTCAGAGTAGCACTAAATCTCAGCGCTTTCTGTGGCCCCTTCACAGCAGCTCTAACTCTCAGAGCGCTCTGTTGCCCCTTCAGAGGAGCTCCGCCTAAATCTCAGCGATCTGTGTTGCCCCTTCACAGCAGCTCTAAATCTCAGCGCTGTGTGTTGCCCCTTCACAAAAGCTGTAACTCTCAGTGCGCTCTGTTGCCATTCAGAGTAGCACTAAATCTCAGCGCTTTCTGTTGCCCCTTCACAGCAGCTCTAACTCTCAGAGCGCTCTGTTGCCCCTCCAGAGGAGCTCTGACTAAATCTCAGCGCTCTCTGTGTCCCCTTCACACCAGCTCTACCTCTCAGCGCTCTGTGTTGCCCCTTCAACGCAGCTCTAATTCTCAGCGATCTCTGGTGCCCCTTCACAGGAGCACTGACCGACTCTCAAGCGCTCTGTGTTGCCCCTTCACAGCAGCTGTAACTCTAAGTGCTCTCAGTTGCCCCTTCTCAGCAGCTCTAACTTCCAGTGCTGTGTGTTGCCCCTTCACAGCAGCTCTAACTCTCAGCGCTCTCTATTGCCCCTTCACAGGAGCTCTGACTAACTCTCACCGCTCTGTTTGCTCCTTCAGAGCAGCTCTAATTCTAAGCGCTCTCAGTTGCCCGTTCACAGCAGCTGTAAACCTCATCGCTCTCTCTTGCCCCTTCAACGCAGCTCTAACGCTCAGCGCTCGCTGTTGCCTCTTCAGAGCAGCTCTAACTCTCACCACTCTGTTTCCGCTTCACAGCAGCCCTGACTCTCAACGCTCTGTGTTGCCCCTTCAACGCAGCTGTAACTCAGAGCTCACTGTTGCCCATTCATAGCAGATATAACTCTCAGCCCTGACTGTTGCCCCTTCAGAGCAGCTCTGAATAAATCTCAGCGCTCTCTGTTGCCCCTTCACACCAGCTCTATCTCTCGGCGCTCTGTGCTGCCCCTTCAACGCAGTTCTAACTCTCACCTCTCTCTCTTGCACAGTCACAGCAGCTCTAACTACCTCTCACCGCTATCTGTTGCCCCTTCACAGGAGCTCTAACTCTCAGCGCTATGTGTTGCCCCTTCTCAGCAACGCTAAATCTCACCACTCCGTGTTGCCTCTTCAACGCAGCTCTAATTCTCAGCGATCCCTGGTGCCCCTTCACAGGAGCGCTGACTGACTCTCAAGCGTTGTCTGCTGCCCCTACACAGCAGCTGTAACTCTAAGTGCACTCAGTTGCCCCTTCTCAGCAGCTCTAACTTCCAGTGCTCTGTGTTGCCCCTTCACAGCAGCTCTAACGCTGAGCTCTCTCAGTTGCCCCTTCAATGCAGCTCTAACTCACAGCGCTCTGTGTTGCCCCTTCAACGCAGCTGTAACTCTCACGGATCTCTGTTGCCCTTTCACAGCAGCTCTAACTCTAAGAACTCTCATTTGCCCCTTCAATGCAGCCCTAACGCACAGCACTCTGGGTTGCCCCTTCAGTGCAGCTCTGACTAAATCTCAGCGCTCTGTGTTTCCCCTTCACAGAAGCTTTCTCAGCGCTCTGTGTAGCCCCTACACAGCAGCTCTAAATCTCAGCGCTGTGTGTTGCCCCTTCACAACAGCTGGAACTCTCACCACTCTCTGTTTCCCTTTCACAGCAGCTCTAACTCTCACCACTCTGTTTCCGCTTCACAGCAGCCCTCACTCTCAACGCTCTGGGTTGCCCATCAACACAGCTGTAACTCAGCGCTCACTGTTGCCCATTCATAGCAGCTATAACTCTCAGCGCTCTGTTGACCCTTCATTGTAGCTCTGACTAAATCTCAGCGCTCTCTGTTGCCCCTTCACACCAGCTCTATCTCGCAGCACACCGTGTTGCCCCTTCAACGCAGCTCTAACTCTCAGAGCTCTCTCTGTTTCCCCTTCACAGCAGCTCTAACTCTAAGTGCTCTCAGTTGCCCCTTCTCAGCAGCTCTAACTTCCAGTGCTCTGTGTTGCCCCTTCACAGCAGCTCTAACTCTCAGCGCTCTCTATTGCCCCTTCACAGGAGCTCTGACTAACTCTCACCTCTCTGTTTGCTCCTTCAGAGCAGCTCTAATTCTAAGCGCTCTCAGTTGCCCCTTCACAGCAGCTGTAAACCTCATCGCTCTCTCTTCCCCCTTCAACGCAGCTCTAACGCTCAGCGCTCGCTGTTGCCTCTTCAGAGCAGCTCTAACTCTCACCACTCTGTTTCCGCTTCACAGCAGCCCTGACTCTCTACGCTCTCTGTTGCCCCTTCACAGCGGCTTTAACTCTAAGCGCTCTCAGTTGCCCCTTCACAGCAGCTCTAACTCTCAGAGCGCTCTGTTGCCCCTTCAGAGGAGCTCTGACTAAATCTCAGCGCTCTCTGTTTCCCCTCCAAAGCAGCTTGAACTCTCAGTGCTCTCTATTGCCCCTTCACAGGAGCTCTGACAAACTCTCACCGCTCTGTTTGCTACTGGAGAGCAGCTCTAAATCTAAGCGCTCTCATTTACCCCTTCAATGCAGCTCTAACTCACAGCACTCTTTGTTGCCCCTTTAACGCAGCTCTAACTAGCAGTGCTCTCTGTTGCCCTTCAGAGCAGCTCTGACTGAATCTCAGCGCTCTCTGTTTCCCCTCCACAGCAGCTCTATCTCTCAGCGCTCTGTTTGCTTCTTCACAGCAGCTCTAATTCTAAGCGCTCTCAGTTGCCCCTTCACAGCAGCTCTGAACCTCAGCGAGCTCTGTTGCCCCTTCACAGCAGCTCTAACTCTCAGCGCTGTGTCTTGCCCCTTCACAGCAGCTCTAACTCTCTCCACTCTCTTTTTCCCCTTCACAGCAGCTCTAACTCCACCACTGTTTCCGCTTCACAGCAGCCCTGACTCTCATCGCTCTGTGTTGCCCCTTCAACGCAGCTCTAACTCTCAGCGCTCGCTGTTGCCCCTTCAGTGCAGCTCTCACTAAATCTCAGCGCTCTGTGTTGCCCCTTCACAGAAGCTCTCTCAGCGCTCTCTGTTGCCCTTCTGAGCAGCTCTGACTAAATCTCAGCGCTCTCTGTTTCCCCTCCACAGCAGCTCAATCTCTCAGCGCTCTGTTTGCTTCTTCAGGGCAGCTCCTATTCTAAGCCCTCTCAGTTGCCCCTTCACAGCAGCTCTAAACCTCACCGAGGTTCACAGCAGCTCTAACTCTCAGCGTGCTCTGTTGCCCTTCAGAGCAGCTCTGACTAACTCTCCGTGCTTTCTGTTGACCCTTCAGATCAGTCTGACTAACTCTCAGCGCTCCCAGTTGCCCCTTCACAGCAGCTCTAACTCTCAGAGCGCTCTGTTGCCCCTTCAGAAGAGCTCTGACTAAATCTCAGCGATCTGTGTTGCCCCTTCACAGCAGCTCTAAATCTCAGCGCTGTGTGTTGCCCCTTCACAACAGCTGTAACTCTCACCACTCTCTGTTTCCCCTTCACAGCAGCGCTAACTCTCACCAATCTCTGTTTCCACTTCACAGCAGCCCTGACTCTCTACGCTCTCTGTTGCCCCTTCACAGCGGCTTTAACTCTAAGTGCTCTCAGTTGCCCCTTCACAGCAGCTCTAACTCTCAGACCGCTCTGTTGCCCCTTCAGAAGAGCTCTGACTAAATCTCAGCGCTCTCCGTGGCCCCTTCACAGCAGCTCTGCCTCTCAGAGCTCTCTCTGTTGCCCCTTCACAGCAGCTCTAAGTCTCAGCCCTGTCTGTTGCCCCTTCACAGCAGTTCTGACTAACTCTCAGCCCTCTCTGTTGCCCCATCACAGCCGCTCTAACTCTCACCGCTATCTGTTGCCCCTTCGCAGGAGCTCTAACTCTCAGCGCTCTGTGTTGCCCCTTCTCAGCAATGCTAAATCTCAGCGCTCTGTGTTGCCCCTTCACAGCAGCTCTAATTCTCAGCGCTGTTTCCCCATCACAGCAGCTCGAACTCTCAGCGCTCTGTGTTGCCCCTTCAACGCAGCTCTAATTCTCAGCGATCCCTGGTGCCACTTCACAGGAGCGCTGACTAACTCTAAAGCGCTCTGTATGGCCCCATCAACGCAGCTCTAACTCTCAAGCCCTCTCTGTTGCCCCTTCACAGGAGCTCTAACACTCAGCCCCCTCTGTTGTCCCTTCCGAGCAGCTCTGACTAAATCTCAGCGATCTGTGTTGCCCCTTCACAGCAGCTCTAACTCTCAGCGCGCTCTGTTGCCATTCAGAGTAGCACTGACTAAATCTCAGCGCTTTCTGTTGGCCCTTCACAGCAGCTCTAACTCTCAGAGCGCTCTGTTGCCCCTTCAGAGGAGCTCTGACTAAATCTCAGCGCTCTCTGTTGACCATTCATAGCAGCTATAACTCTCAGCGCTCTGGTGCCCCTTCAGAGCAGCTCTGACTAAATCTCAGCGCTCTCTGTTTCCCCTCCAAAGCAGCTTGAACTCTCAGCGCTCTGTATTGCCCCTTCACAGGAGCTCTAACTCTCACCGCTCTGTTTGCTACTTGAGAGCAGCTCTAATTCTAAGCGCTCTCAGTTGCCCCTTCACAGCAGCTCTAAATCTCAGCGCTGTGTGTTGCCCCTTCACAACAGCTGTAAGTCTCACCACTCTCTGTTTCCCCTTCACAGCAGCTCTAACTCTCACCAATCTCTGTTTCCGCTTCACAGCAGCCCTGACTCTCTACGCTGTCTGTTGCCCCTTCACAGCGGCTTTAACTCTAAGCGCTCTCAGTTGCCCCTTCACAGCAGCTCTAACTCTCAGAGCGCTCTGTTGCCCCTTCAGAGCAGCTCTGACTAAATCTCAGCGCTCTCTGTTTCCCCTCCAAAGCAGCTTGAACTCTCAGTGCTCTGTATTGCCCCTTCACAGGAGCTCTGACTAACTCTCACCGCTCTGTTTGCTACTGGAGAGCAGCTCTAAATCTAAGCGCTCTCATTTACCCCTTCAATGCAGCTCTAACTCACAGCACTCTTTGTTGCCCCTTTAACGCAGCTCTAACTAGCAGCGCTCTCTGTTGCCCTGCAGAGCAGCTCTGACTGAATCTCAGCGCTCTCTGTTTCCCCTCCACAGGCAGCTCTATCTCTCAGCGCTCTGCTTCTTCAGAGCAGCTCTAATTCTAAGCGCTCTCAGTTGCCCCTTCACAGCAGCTCTGAAACTCAGCGAGCTCTGTTGCCCCTTCAACGCAGCTCTAACGCTCAGCGCTGGCTGTTGCCCCTTCAGTGCAGCTCTGACTAAATCTCAGCGCTCTGTGTTGCCCCTTCAGAGCAGCTCTAACTCTCAGTGCGCTCTGTTGCCCTTCAGAGTAGCACTGACTAAATCTCATCGCTTTCTGTTGCCCCTTCACAGCAGCTCTAACTCTCAGCACGCTCTGTTGCCCTTCAGAGTAGCACTGACTAAATCTCAGCGCTTTCTGTTGCCCCTTCACAGCAGCTCTAACTCTCAGAGCGCTCTGTTGCCCCTCCAGAGGAGCTCTGACTAAATCTCAGCGCTGTGTCCCCTTCACACCAGCTCTACCTCTCAGCGCTCTGTGTTGCCCCTTCAACGCAGCTCTAATTCTCAGCGATCTCTGGTGCCCCTTCACAGGAGCACTGACCGACTCTCAAGCGCTCTGTGTTGCCCCTTCACAGCAGCTGTAACTCTAAGTGCTCTCAGTTGCCCCTTCTCAGCAGCTCTAACTTCCAGTGCTGTGTGTTGCCCCTTCACAGCAGCTCTAACTCTCAGCGCTCTCTATTGCCCCTTCACAGGAGCTCTGACTAACTCTCACCGCTCTGTTTGCTCCTTCAGAGCAGCTCTAATTCTAAGCGCTCTCAGTTGCCCGTTCACAGCAGCTGTAAACCTCATCGCTCTCTCTTGCCCCTTCAACGCAGCTCTAACGCTCAGCGCTCGCTGTTGCCTCTTCAGAGCAGCTCTAACTCTCACCACTCTGTTTCCGCTTCACAGCAGCCCTGACTCTCAACGCTCTGTGTTGCCCCTTCAACGCAGCTGTAACTCAGAGCTCACTGTTGCCCATTCATAGCAGATATAACTCTCAGCCCTGACTGTTGCCCCTTCAGAGCAGCTCTGAATAAATCTCAGCGCTCTCTGTTGCCCCTTCACACCAGCTCTATCTCTCGGCGCTCTGTGCTGCCCCTTCAACGCAGTTCTAACTCTCACCTCTCTCTCTTGCACAGTCACAGCAGCTCTAACTACCTCTCACCGCTATCTGTTGCCCCTTCACAGGAGCTCTAACTCTCAGCGCTTTGTGTTGCCCCTTCTCAGCAACGCTAAATCTCACCACTCCGTGTTGCCTCTTCAACGCAGCTCTAATTCTCAGCGATCCCTGGTGCCCCTTCACAGGAGCGCTGACTGACTCTCAAGCGTTGTCTGCTGCCCCTACACAGCAGCTGTAACTCTAAGTGCACTCAGTTGCCCCTTCTCAGCAGCTCTAACTTCCAGTGCTCTGTGTTGCCCCTTCACAGCAGCTCTAACGCTGAGCTCTCTCAGTTGCCCCTTCAATGCAGCTCTAACTCACAGCGCTCTGTGTTGCCCCTTCAACGCAGCTGTAACTCTCACGGATCTCTGTTGCCCTTTCACAGCAGCTCTAACTCTAAGAACTCTCATTTGCCCCTTCAATGCAGCCCTAACGCACAGCACTCTGGGTTGCCCCTTCAGTGCAGCTCTGACTAAATCTCAGCGCTCTGTGTTTCCCCTTCACAGAAGCTTTCTCAGCGCTCTGTGTAGCCCCTACACAGCAGCTCTAAATCTCAGCGCTGTGTGTTGCCCCTTCACAACAGCTGGAACTCTCACCACTCTCTGTTTCCCTTTCACAGCAGCTCTAACTCTCACCACTCTGTTTCCGCTTCACAGCAGCCCTCACTCTCAACGCTCTGGGTTGCCCATCAACACAGCTGTAACTCAGCGCTCACTGTTGCCCATTCATAGCAGCTATAACTCTCAGCGCTCTGTTGACCCTTCATTGTAGCTCTGACTAAATCTCAGCGCTCTCTGTTGCCCCTTCACACCAGCTCTATCTCGCAGCACACCGTGTTGCCCCTTCAACGCAGCTCTAACTCTCAGAGCTCTCTCTGTTTCCCCTTCACAGCAGCTCTAACTCTAAGTGCTCTCAGTTGCCCCTTCTCAGCAGCTCTAACTTCCAGTGCTCTGTGTTGCCCCTTCACAGCAGCTCTAACTCTCAGCGCTCTCTATTGCCCCTTCACAGGAGCTCTGACTAACTCTCACCTCTCTGTTTGCTCCTTCAGAGCAGCTCTAATTCTAAGCGCTCTCAGTTGCCCCTTCACAGCAGCTGTAAACCTCATCGCTCTCTCTTCCCCCTTCAACGCAGCTCTAACGCTCAGCGCTCGCTGTTGCCTCTTCAGAGCAGCTCTAACTCTCACCACTCTGTTTCCGCTTCACAGCAGCCCTGACTCTCTACGCTCTCTGTTGCCCCTTCACAGCGGCTTTAACTCTAAGCGCTCTCAGTTGCCCCTTCACAGCAGCTCTAACTCTCAGAGCGCTCTGTTGCCCCTTCAGAGGAGCTCTGACTAAATCTCAGCGCTCTCTGTTTCCCCTCCAAAGCAGCTTGAACTCTCAGTGCTCTCTATTGCCCCTTCACAGGAGCTCTGACAAACTCTCACCGCTCTGTTTGCTACTGGAGAGCAGCTCTAAATCTAAGCGCTCTCATTTACCCCTTCAATGCAGCTCTAACTCACAGCACTCTTTGTTGCCCCTTTAACGCAGCTCTAACTAGCAGTGCTCTCTGTTGCCCTTCAGAGCAGCTCTGACTGAATCTCAGCGCTCTCTGTTTCCCCTCCACAGCAGCTCTATCTCTCAGCGCTCTGTTTGCTTCTTCACAGCAGCTCTAATTCTAAGCGCTCTCAGTTGCCCCTTCACAGCAGCTCTGAACCTCAGCGAGCTCTGTTGCCCCTTCACAGCAGCTCTAACTCTCAGCGCTGTGTCTTGCCCCTTCACAGCAGCTCTAACTCTCTCCACTCTCTTTTTCCCCTTCACAGCAGCTCTAACTCCACCACTGTTTCCGCTTCACAGCAGCCCTGACTCTCATCGCTCTGTGTTGCCCCTTCAACGCAGCTCTAACTCTCAGCGCTCGCTGTTGCCCCTTCAGTGCAGCTCTCACTAAATCTCAGCGCTCTGTGTTGCCCCTTCACAGAAGCTCTCTCAGCGCTCTCTGTTGCCCTTCTGAGCAGCTCTGACTAAATCTCAGCGCTCTCTGTTTCCCCTCCACAGCAGCTCAATCTCTCAGCGCTCTGTTTGCTTCTTCAGGGCAGCTCCTATTCTAAGCCCTCTCAGTTGCCCCTTCACAGCAGCTCTAAACCTCACCGAGCTTCACAGCAGCTCTAACTCTCAGCGTGCTCTGTTGCCCTTCAGAGCAGCTCTGACTAACTCTCCGTGCTTTCTGTTGACCCTTCAGATCAGTCTGACTAACTCTCAGCGCTCCCAGTTGCCCCTTCACAGCAGCTCTAACTCTCAGAGCGCTCTGTTGCCCCTTCAGAAGAGCTCTGACTAAATCTCAGCGATCTGTGTTGCCCCTTCACAGCAGCTCTAAATCTCAGCGCTGTGTGTTGCCCCTTCACAACAGCTGTAACTCTCACCACTCTCTGTTTCCCCTTCACAGCAGCGCTAACTCTCACCAATCTCTGTTTCCGCTTCACAGCAGCCCTGACTCTCTACGCTCTCTGTTGCCCCTTCACAGCGGCTTTAACTCTAAGTGCTCTCAGTTGCCCCTTCACAGCAGCTCTAACTCTCAGACCGCTCTGTTGCCCCTTCAGAAGAGCTCTGACTAAATCTCAGCGCTCTCCGTGGCCCCTTCACAGCAGCTCTGCCTCTCAGAGCTCTCTCTGTTGCCCCTTCACAGCAGCTCTAAGTCTCAGCCCTGTCTGTTGCCCCTTCACAGCAGTTCTGACTAACTCTCAGCCCTCTCTGTTGCCCCATCACAGCCGCTCTAACTCTCACCGCTATCTGTTGCCCCTTCGCAGGAGCTCTAACTCTCAGCGCTCTGTGTTGCCCCTTCTCAGCAATGCTAAATCTCAGCGCTCTGTGTTGCCCCTTCACAGCAGCTCTAATTCTCAGCGCTGTTTCCCCATCACAGCAGCTCGAACTCTCAGCGCTCTGTGTTGCCCCTTCAACGCAGCTCTAATTCTCAGCGATCCCTGGTGCCACTTCACAGGAGCGCTGACTAACTCTAAAGCGCTCTGTATGGCCCCATCAACGCAGCTCTAACTCTCAAGCCCTCTCTGTTGCCCCTTCACAGGAGCTCTAACACTCAGCCCCCTCTGTTGTCCCTTCCGAGCAGCTCTGACTAAATCTCAGCGCTTTCTGTTGGCCCTTCACAGCAGCTCTAACTCTCAGAGCGCTCTGTTGCCCCTTCAGAGGAGCTCTGACTAAATCTCAGCGCTCTCTGTTGACCATTCATAGCAGCTATAACTCTCAGCGCTCTGGTGCCCCTTCAGAGCAGCTCTGACTAAATCTCAGCGCTCTCTGTTTCCCCTCCAAAGCAGCTTGAACTCTCAGCGCTCTGTATTGCCCCTTCACAGGAGCTCTAACTCTCACCGCTCTGTTTGCTACTTGAGAGCAGCTCTAATTCTAAGCGCTCTCAGTTGCCCCTTCACAGCAGCTCTAAATCTCAGCGCTGTGTGTTGCCCCTTCACAACAGCTGTAAGTCTCACCACTCTCTGTTTCCCCTTCACAGCAGCTCTAACTCTCACCAATCTCTGTTTCCGCTTCACAGCAGCCCTGACTCTCTACGCTGTCTGTTGCCCCTTCACAGCGGCTTTAACTCTAAGCGCTCTCAGTTGCCCCTTCACAGCAGCTCTAACTCTCAGAGCGCTCTGTTGCCCCTTCAGAGCAGCTCTGACTAAATCTCAGCGCTCTCTGTTTCCCCTCCAAAGCAGCTTGAACTCTCAGTGCTCTGTATTGCCCCTTCACAGGAGCTCTGACTAACTCTCACCGCTCTGTTTGCTACTGGAGAGCAGCTCTAAATCTAAGCGCTCTCATTTACCCCTTCAATGCAGCTCTAACTCACAGCACTCTTTGTTGCCCCTTTAACGCAGCTCTAACTAGCAGCGCTCTCTGTTGCCCTGCAGAGCAGCTCTGACTGAATCTCAGCGCTCTCTGTTTCCCCTCCACAGGCAGCTCTATCTCTCAGCGCTCTGCTTCTTCAGAGCAGCTCTAATTCTAAGCGCTCTCAGTTGCCCCTTCACAGCAGCTCTGAAACTCAGCGAGCTCTGTTGCCCCTTCAACGCAGCTCTAACGCTCAGCGCTGGCTGTTGCCCCTTCAGTGCAGCTCTGACTAAATCTCAGCGCTCTGTGTTGCCCCTTCAGAGCAGCTCTAACTCTCAGTGCGCTCTGTTGCCCTTCAGAGTAGCACTGACTAAATCTCATCGCTTTCTGTTGCCCCTTCACAGCAGCTCTAACTCTCAGCACGCTCTGTTGCCCTTCAGAGTAGCACTGACTAAATCTCAGCGCTTTCTGTTGCCCCTTCACAGCAGCTCTAACTCTCAGAGCGCTCTGTTGCCCCTCCAGAGGAGCTCTGACTAAATCTCAGCGCTGTGTCCCCTTCACACCAGCTCTACCTCTCAGCGCTCTGTGTTGCCCCTTCAACGCAGCTCTAATTCTCAGCGATCTCTGGTGCCCCTTCACAGGAGCACTGACCGACTCTCAAGCGCTCTGTGTTGCCCCTTCACAGCAGCTGTAACTCTAAGTGCTCTCAGTTGCCCCTTCTCAGCAGCTCTAACTTCCAGTGCTGTGTGTTGCCCCTTCACAGCAGCTCTAACTCTCAGCGCTCTCTATTGCCCCTTCACAGGAGCTCTGACTAACTCTCACCGCTCTGTTTGCTCCTTCAGAGCAGCTCTAATTCTAAGCGCTCTCAGTTGCCCGTTCACAGCAGCTGTAAACCTCATCGCTCTCTCTTGCCCCTTCAACGCAGCTCTAACGCTCAGCGCTCGCTGTTGCCTCTTCAGAGCAGCTCTAACTCTCACCACTCTGTTTCCGCTTCACAGCAGCCCTGACTCTCAACGCTCTGTGTTGCCCCTTCAACGCAGCTGTAACTCAGAGCTCACTGTTGCCCATTCATAGCAGATATAACTCTCAGCCCTGACTGTTGCCCCTTCAGAGCAGCTCTGAATAAATCTCAGCGCTCTCTGTTGCCCCTTCACACCAGCTCTATCTCTCGGCGCTCTGTGCTGCCCCTTCAACGCAGTTCTAACTCTCACCTCTCTCTCTTGCACAGTCACAGCAGCTCTAACTACCTCTCACCGCTATCTGTTGCCCCTTCACAGGAGCTCTAACTCTCAGCGCTTTGTGTTGCCCCTTCTCAGCAACGCTAAATCTCACCACTCCGTGTTGCCTCTTCAACGCAGCTCTAATTCTCAGCGATCCCTGGTGCCCCTTCACAGGAGCGCTGACTGACTCTCAAGCGTTGTCTGCTGCCCCTACACAGCAGCTGTAACTCTAAGTGCACTCAGTTGCCCCTTCTCAGCAGCTCTAACTTCCAGTGCTCTGTGTTGCCCCTTCACAGCAGCTCTAACGCTGAGCTCTCTCAGTTGCCCCTTCAATGCAGCTCTAACTCACAGCGCTCTGTGTTGCCCCTTCAACGCAGCTGTAACTCTCACGGATCTCTGTTGCCCTTTCACAGCAGCTCTAACTCTAAGAACTCTCATTTGCCCCTTCAATGCAGCCCTAACGCACAGCACTCTGGGTTGCCCCTTCAGTGCAGCTCTGACTAAATCTCAGCGCTCTGTGTTTCCCCTTCACAGAAGCTTTCTCAGCGCTCTGTGTAGCCCCTACACAGCAGCTCTAAATCTCAGCGCTGTGTGTTGCCCCTTCACAACAGCTGGAACTCTCACCACTCTCTGTTTCCCTTTCACAGCAGCTCTAACTCTCACCACTCTGTTTCCGCTTCACAGCAGCCCTCACTCTCAACGCTCTGGGTTGCCCATCAACACAGCTGTAACTCAGCGCTCACTGTTGCCCATTCACAGCAGCTATAACTCTCAGCGCTCTGTTGACCCTTCATTGTAGCTCTGACTAAATCTCAGCGCTCTCTGTTGCCCCTTCACACCAGCTCTATCTCGCAGCACACCGTGTTGCCCCTTCAACGCAGCTCTAACTCTCAGAGCTCTCTCTGTTTCCCCTTCACAGCAGCTCTAACTCTAAGTGCTCTCAGTTGCCCCTTCTCAGCAGCTCTAACTTCCAGTGCTCTGTGTTGCCCCTTCACAGCAGCTCTAACTCTCAGCGCTCTCTATTGCCCCTTCACAGGAGCTCTGACTAACTCTCACCTCTCTGTTTGCTCCTTCAGAGCAGCTCTAATTCTAAGCGCTCTCAGTTGCCCGTTCACAGCAGCTGTAAACCTCATCGCTCTCTCTTCCCCCTTCAACGCAGCTCTAACGCTCAGCGCTCGCTGTTGCCTCTTCAGAGCAGCTCTAACTCTCACCACTCTGTTTCCGCTTCACAGCAGCCCTGACTCTCTACGCTCTCTGTTGCCCCTTCACAGCGGCTTTAACTCTAAGCGCTCTCAGTTGCCCCTTCACAGCAGCTCTAACTCTCAGAGCGCTCTGTTGCCCCTTCAGAGGAGCTCTGACTAAATCTCAGCGCTCTCTGTTTCCCCTCCAAAGCAGCTTGAACTCTCAGTGCTCTCTATTGCCCCTTCACAGGAGCTCTGACAAACTCTCACCGCTCTGTTTGCTACTGGAGAGCAGCTCTAAATCTAAGCGCTCTCATTTACCCCTTCAATGCAGCTCTAACTCACAGCACTCTTTGTTGCCCCTTTAACGCAGCTCTAACTAGCAGTGCTCTCTGTTGCCCTTCAGAGCAGCTCTGACTGAATCTCAGCGCTCTCTGTTTCCCCTCCACAGCAGCTCTATCTCTCAGCGCTCTGTTTGCTTCTTCACAGCAGCTCTAATTCTAAGCGCTCTCAGTTGCCCCTTCACAGCAGCTCTGAACCTCAGCGAGCTCTGTTGCCCCTTCACAGCAGCTCTAACTCTCAGCGCTGTGTCTTGCCCCTTCACAGCAGCTCTAACTCTCTCCACTCTCTTTTTCCCCTTCACAGCAGCTCTAACTCCACCACTGTTTCCGCTTCACAGCAGCCCTGACTCTCATCGCTCTGTGTTGCCCCTTCAACGCAGCTCTAACTCTCAGCGCTCGCTGTTGCCCCTTCAGTGCAGCTCTCACTAAATCTCAGCGCTCTGTGTTGCCCCTTCACAGAAGCTCTCTCAGCGCTCTCTGTTGCCCTTCTGAGCAGCTCTGACTAAATCTCAGCGCTCTCTGTTTCCCCTCCACAGCAGCTCAATCTCTCAGCGCTCTGTTTGCTTCTTCAGGGCAGCTCCTATTCTAAGCCCTCTCAGTTGCCCCTTCACAGCAGCTCTAAACCTCACCGAGGTTCACAGCAGCTCTAACTCTCAGCGTGCTCTGTTGCCCTTCAGAGCAGCTCTGACTAACTCTCCGTGCTTTCTGTTGACCCTTCAGATCAGTCTGACTAACTCTCAGCGCTCCCAGTTGCCCCTTCAGAGCAGCTCTAACTCTCACCGCACTCTGTTGCCCCTTCAGAAGAGCTCTGACTAAATCTCAGCGCTCTCCGTGGCCCCTTCACAGCAGCTCTACCTCTCAGAGCTCTCTCTGTTGCCCCTTCACAGCAGCTCTAAGTCTCAGCCCTGTCTGTTGCCCCTTCACAGCAGTTCTGACTAACTCTCAGCCCTCTCTGTTGCCCCATCACAGCCGCTCTAACTCTCACCGCTATCTGTTGCCCCTTCGCAGGAGCTCTAACTCTCAGCGCTATGTGTTGCCCCTTCTCAGCAATGCTAAATCTCAGCGCTCTGTGTTGCCCCTTCACAGCAGCTCTAATTCTCAGCGCTGTTTCCCCATCACAGCAGCTCGAACTCTCAGCGCTCTGTGTTGCCCCTTCAACGCAGCTCTAATTCTCAGCGATCCCTGGTGCCACTTCACAGGAGCGCTGACTAACTCTAAAGCGCTCTGTATGGCCCCATCAACGCAGCTCTAACTCTCAAGCCCTCTCTGTTGCCCCTTCACAGGAGCTCTAACTCTCAGCCCCCTCTGTTGTCCCTTCCGAGCAGCTCTGACTAAATCTCAGCGATCTGTGTTGCCCCTTCACAGCAGCTCTAACTCTCAGCGCGCTCTGTTGCCCTTCAGAGTAGCACTGACTAAATCTCAGCGCTTTCTGTTGGCCCTTCACAGCAGCTCTAACTCTCAGAGCGCTCTGTTGCCCCTTCAGAGGAGCTCTGACTAAATCTCAGCGCTCTCTGTTGCCCATTCATAGCAGCTATAACTCTCAGCGCTCTGTTGCCCCTTCATAGCAGCTCTGACTAAATCTCAGCGCTCTCTGTGTCCCCTTCACACCAGCTCTATCTCTCAGCGCTCTGTGTTGCCCCTTCACAGAAGCTCTCTCAGCGCTCTCTGTTGCCCCTTCACACCAGCTCTATCTCGCAGCACACCGTGTTGCCCCTTCAACGCAGCTCTAACTCTCAGAGCTCTCTCTGTTTCCCCTTCACAGCAGCTCTAACTCTAAGCGCTCTCAGTTGCCCCTTCAATGCAGCTCTATAACTCACAGCACTCTCTGTTCCCACTTTAACGCAGCTCTAACTCTCACCGCTCTCTGTTGCCCTTCAGAGCAGCTCTGACTAAATCTCAGTGCTCTCTGTTTCCCCAAGGCAGCTTTAACTCTCAGCGCTCTCTATTGCCCCTTCACAGGAGCTCTAACTCTCACCGCTCTGTTTGCTAATTGAGAGCAGCTCTAATTCTAAGCGCTCTCAGTTGCCCCTTCACAGCAGCTGTAAACCTCAGCGAGCTCTGTTGCCCCTTCAACGCAGCTCTAACTCTCAGCGCTCGCTGTTGCCCCTTCAGTGCAGCTCTGACTAAATCTCAGCGCGCTGTGTTGCCCCTTCACAGAAACTCTCTCAGCACGCTCTGTTGCCCCTTCACAGCAGCTGGAACTCTCAGCGCGCTCTGTTGCCCTTCAGAGTAGCACTAAATCTCAGCGCTTTCTGTGGCCCCTTCACAGCAGCTCTAACTCTCAGAGCGCTCTGTTGCCCCTTCAGAGGAGCTCCGCCTAAATCTCAGCGATCTGTGTTGCCCCTTCACAGCAGCTCTAAATCTCAGCGCTGTGTGTTGCCCCTTCACAACAGCTGTAACTCTCACCACTCTCTGTTTCCCCTTCACAGCAGCGCTAACTCTCACCAATCTCTGTTTCCGCTTCACAGCAGCCCTGACTCTCTACGCTCTCTGTTGCCCCTTCACAGCGGCTTTAACTCTAAGTGCTCTCAGTTGCCCCTTCACAGCAGCTCTAACTCTCAGAGCGCCTTGTTGCCCCTTCAGAGTAGCTCTGACTGAATCTCAGCGCTCTCTGTTTCCCCTCCACACCACCTCTATCTCTCAGCGCTCTTTGCTTCTTCAGAGCAGCTCTAATTCTAAGCGCTCTCAGTTGCCCCTTCAAAGCAGCTCTGAACTTCAGCGAGCTCTGTTGCCCCTTCACAGCAGCTCTAACTCACAGCACTCTTTGTTGCCCCTTTAATGCAGCTCTAACTATCAGCGCTCTCTGTTGCCCTTCAGAGCAGCTCTGACTGAATCTCAGCGCTCTCTGTTTCCCCTCCACAGCACCTCTATCTCTCAGCGCTCCGTTTGCTTCTTCACAGCAGCTCTAATTCTAAGCGCTCTCAGTTGCCCCTTCACAGCAGCTCTGACCTCAGCGAGCTCTGTTGCCCCTTCACAGCAGCTCTAACTCTCAGCGCTGTGTGTTGCCCCTTCACAACAGCTCTAACTCTCACCATTCTGTTTCCACTTCACAGCAGCCCTGACTCTCAACGCTCTGTGTTGCCCCTTCAACGCAGCTCTAACTCTCAGCGCTCGCTGTTGCTCCTTCAGTGCAGCTCTCACTAAATCTCAGCGCTCTGTGTTGCCCCTTCACAGAAGCTCTCTCAGCGCTCTCTGTTGCCCTTCAGAGCAGCTCTGACTAAATCTCAGCGCTCTCTGTTTCCCCTCCACAGCAGCTCAATCTCTCAGCGCTGTTTGCTTCTTCAGAGCAGCTCTAATTCTAAGCCCTCTCAGTTGCCCCTTCACAGCAGCTCTAAACCTCACCGAGGTTCACAGCAGCTCTAACTCTCAGCGCGCTCTGTTGCCCTTCAGAGGTGCTCTGACTAACTCTCCGTGCTTTCTGTTGACCCTTCAGATCAGTCTGACTAACTCTCAGCGCTCCCGGTTGCCCCTTCAGAGCAGCTCTAACTCTCACCGCCCTGTGTTGCCACTTCAATGCCGTTCTAATTCTCAGCACTCTTTATTGCCCCTTCAGAGCAGCTCTAACTCTCAGAGCACTCTGTTGCCCTTCAGAGCAGCTCTGACTAAATCTCAGTGCTCTCTGTTTGCCCAAGGCAGCTTTAACTCTCAGCGCTCTCTATTGCCCCTTCACAGGAGCTGTAAACCTCAGCGAGCTCTGTTGCCCCTTCAACGCAGCTCTAACGCTCAGCGCTCGCTCTTGCCCCTTCCGAGCAGCTCTGACTAAATCTCAGCGCGCTGTGTTGCCCCTTCACAGAAGCTCTAACTCTCAGTGCGCTCTGTTGCCATTCAGAGTAGCACTGACTAAATCTCAGCGCTTTCTGTGGCCCCTTCACAGCAGCTCTAACTCTCAGAGCGCTCTGTTGCCCCTTCAGAAGAGCTCTGACTAAATCTCAGCGATCTGTGTTGCCCCTTCACAGCAGCTCTAAATCTCAGCGCTGTGTGTTGCCCCTTCACAACAGCTGTAACTCTCACCACTCTCTGTTTCCCCTTCACAGCAGCGCTAACTCTCACCAATCTCTGTTTCCGCTTCACAGCAGCCCTGACTCTCTACGCTCTCTGTTGCCCCTTCACAGCGGCTTTAACTCTAAGTGCTCTCAGTTGCCCCTTCACAGCAGCTCTAACTCTCAGACCGCTCTGTTGCCCCTTCAGAAGAGCTCTGACTAAATCTCAGCGCTCTCCGTGGCCCCTTCACAGCAGCTCTACCTCTCAGAGCTCTCTCTGTTGCCCCTTCACAGCAGCTCTAAGTCTCAGCCCTGTCTGTTGCCCCTTCACAGCAGTTCTGACTAACTCTCAGCCCTCTCTGTTGCCCCATCACAGCCGCTCTAACTCTCACCGCTATCTGTTGCCCCTTCGCAGGAGCTCTAACTCTCAGCGCTATGTGTTGCCCCTTCTCAGCAATGCTAAATCTCAGCGCTCTGTGTTGCCCCTTCACAGCAGCTCTAATTCTCAGCGCTGTTTCCCCATCACAGCAGCTCGAACTCTCAGCGCTCTGTGTTGCCCCTTCAACGCAGCTCTAATTCTCAGCGATCCCTGGTGCCACTTCACAGGAGCGCTGACTAACTCTAAAGCGCTCTGTATGGCCCCATCAACGCAGCTCTAACTCTCAAGCCCTCTCTGTTGCCCCTTCACAGGAGCTCTAACTCTCAGCCCCCTCTGTTGTCCCTTCCGAGCAGCTCTGACTAAATCTCAGCGATCTGTGTTGCCCCTTCACAGCAGCTCTAACTCTCAGCGCGCTCTGTTGCCCTTCAGAGTAGCACTGACTAAATCTCAGCGCTTTCTGTTGGCCCTTCACAGCAGCTCTAACTCTCAGAGCGCTCTGTTGCCCCTTCAGAGGAGCTCTGACTAAATCTCAGCGCTCTCTGTTGCCCATTCATAGCAGCTATAACTCTCAGCGCTCTGTTGCCCCTTCATAGCAGCTCTGACTAAATCTCAGCGCTCTCTGTGTCCCCTTCACACCAGCTCTATCTCTCAGCGCTCTGTGTTGCCCCTTCACAGAAGCTCTCTCAGCGCTCTCTGTTGCCCCTTCACACCAGCTCTATCTCGCAGCACACCGTGTTGCCCCTTCAACGCAGCTCTAACTCTCAGAGCTCTCTCTGTTTCCCCTTCACAGCAGCTCTAACTCTAAGCGCTCTCAGTTGCCCCTTCAATGCAGCTCTATAACTCACAGCACTCTCTGTTCCCACTTTAACGCAGCTCTAACTCTCACCGCTCTCTGTTGCCCTTCAGAGCAGCTCTGACTAAATCTCAGTGCTCTCTGTTTCCCCAAGGCAGCTTTAACTCTCAGCGCTCTCTATTGCCCCTTCACAGGAGCTCTAACTCTCACCGCTCTGTTTGCTACTTGAGAGCAGCTCTAATTCTAAGCGCTCTCAGTTGCCCCTTCACAGCAGCTCTAAATCTCAGCGCTGTGTGTTGCCCCTTCACAACAGCTGTAAGTCTCACCACTCTCTGTTTCCCCTTCACAGCAGCTCTAACTCTCACCAATCTCTGTTTCCGCTTCACAGCAGCCCTGACTCTCTACGCTGTCTGTTGCCCCTTCACAGCGGCTTTAACTCTAAGCGCTCTCAGTTGCCCCTTCACAGCAGCTCTAACTCTCAGAGCGCTCTGTTGCCCCTTCAGAGCAGCTCTGACTAAATCTCAGCGCTCTCTGTTTCCCCTCCAAAGCAGCTTGAACTCTCAGTGCTCTCTATTGCCCCTTCACAGGAGCTCTGACAAACTCTCACCGCTCTGTTTGCTACTGGAGAGCAGCTCTAAATCTAAGCGCTCTCATTTACCCCTTCAATGCAGCTCTAACTCACAGCACTCTTTGTTGCCCCTTTAACGCAGCTCTAACTAGCAGCGCTCTCTGTTGCCCTGCAGAGCAGCTCTGACTGAATCTCAGCGCTCTCTGTTTCCCCTCCACAGGCAGCTCTATCTCTAAGCGCTCTGCTTCTTCAGAGCAGCTCTAATTCTAAGCGCTCTCAGTTGCCCCTTCACAGCACCTCTGAAACTCAGCGAGCTCTGTTGCCCCTTCAACGCAGCTCTAACGCTCAGCGCTGGCTGTTGCCCCTTCAGTGCAGCTCTGACTAAATCTCAGCGCTCTGTGTTGCCCCTTCAGAGCAGCTCTAACTCTCAGTGCGCTCTGTTGCCCTTCAGAGTAGCACTGACTAAATCTCATCGCTTTCTGTTGCCCCTTCACAGCAGCTCTAACTCTCAGCACGCTCTGTTGCCCTTCAGAGTAGCACTGACTAAATCTCAGCGCTTTCTGTTGCCCCTTCACAGCAGCTCTAACTCTCAGAGCGCTCTGTTGCCCCTCCAGAGGAGCTCTGACTAAATCTCAGCGCTCTCTGTGTCCCCTTCACACCAGCTCTACCTCTCAGCGCTCTGTGTTGCCCCTTCAACGCAGCTCTAATTCTCAGCGATCTCTGGTGCCCCTTCACAGGAGCACTGACCGACTCTCAAGCGCTCTGTGTTGCCCCTTCACAGCAGCTGTAACTCTAAGTGCTCTCAGTTGCCCCTTCTCAGCAGCTCTAACTTCCAGTGCTGTGTGTTGCCCCTTCACAGCAGCTCTAACTCTCAGCGCTCTCTATTGCCCCTTCACAGGAGCTCTGACTAACTCTCACCGCTCTGTTTGCTCCTTCAGAGCAGCTCTAATTCTAAGCGCTCTCAGTTGCCCGTTCACAGCAGCTGTAAACCTCATCGCTCTCTCTTGCCCCTTCAACGCAGCTCTAACGCTCAGCGCTCGCTGTTGCCTCTTCAGAGCAGCTCTAACTCTCACCACTCTGTTTCCGCTTCACAGCAGCCCTGACTCTCAACGCTCTGTGTTGCCCCTTCAACGCAGCTGTAACTCAGAGCTCACTGTTGCCCATTCATAGCAGATATAACTCTCAGCCCTGACTGTTGCCCCTTCAGAGCAGCTCTGAATAAATCTCAGCGCTCTCTGTTGCCCCTTCACACCAGCTCTATCTCTCGGCGCTCTGTGCTGCCCCTTCAACGCAGTTCTAACTCTCACCTCTCTCTCTTGCACAGTCACAGCAGCTCTAACTACCTCTCACCGCTATCTGTTGCCCCTTCACAGGAGCTCTAACTCTCAGCGCTATGTGTTGCCCCTTCTCAGCAACGCTAAATCTCACCACTCCGTGTTGCCTCTTCAACGCAGCTCTAATTCTCAGCGATCCCTGGTGCCCCTTCACAGGAGCGCTGACTGACTCTCAAGCGTTGTCTGCTGCCCCTACACAGCAGCTGTAACTCTAAGTGCACTCAGTTGCCCCTTCTCAGCAGCTCTAACTTCCAGTGCTCTGTGTTGCCCCTTCACAGCAGCTCTAACGCTGAGCTCTCTCAGTTGCCCCTTCAATGCAGCTCTAACTCACAGCGCTCTGTGTTGCCCCTTCAACGCAGCTGTAACTCTCACGGATCTCTGTTGCCCTTTCACAGCAGCTCTAACTCTAAGAACTCTCATTTGCCCCTTCAATGCAGCCCTAACGCACAGCACTCTGGGTTGCCCCTTCAGTGCAGCTCTGACTAAATCTCAGCGCTCTGTGTTTCCCCTTCACAGAAGCTTTCTCAGCGCTCTGTGTAGCCCCTACACAGCAGCTCTAAATCTCAGCGCTGTGTGTTGCCCCTTCACAACAGCTGGAACTCTCACCACTCTGTTTCCCTTTCACAGCAGCTCTAACTCTCACCACTCTGTTTCCGCTTCACAGCAGCCCTCACTCTCAACGCTCTGGGTTGCCCATCAACACAGCTGTAACTCAGCGCTCACTGTTGCCCATTCATAGCAGCTATAACTCTCAGCGCTCTGTTGACCCTTCATTGTAGCTCTGACTAAATCTCAGCGCTCTCTGTTGCCCCTTCACACCAGCTCTATCTCGCAGCACACCGTGTTGCCCCTTCAACGCAGCTCTAACTCTCAGAGCTCTCTCTGTTTCCCCTTCACAGCAGCTCTAACTCTAAGTGCTCTCAGTTGCCCCTTCTCAGCAGCTCTAACTTCCAGTGCTCTGTGTTGCCCCTTCACAGCAGCTCTAACTCTCAGCGCTCTCTATTGCCCCTTCACAGGAGCTCTGACTAACTCTCACCTCTCTGTTTGCTCCTTCAGAGCAGCTCTAATTCTAAGCGCTCTCAGTTGCCCGTTCACAGCAGCTGTAAACCTCATCGCTCTCTCTTCCCCCTTCAACGCAGCTCTAACGCTCAGCGCTCGCTGTTGCCTCTTCAGAGCAGCTCTAACTCTCACCACTCTGTTTCCGCTTCACAGCA
The DNA here is from genome assembly GCF_963455315.2 of Globicephala melas. NCBI lineage: Eukaryota > Metazoa > Chordata > Mammalia > Artiodactyla > Delphinidae > Globicephala > Globicephala melas. Next base: position 58,208 of record NW_027207646.1, on the reverse strand, counting down.
GCCCTGACTCTCTACGCTCTCTGTTGCCCCTTCACAGCGGCTTTAACTCTAAGCGCTCTCAGTTGCCCCTTCACAGCAGCTCTAACTCTCAGAGCGCTCTGTTGCCCCTTCAGAAGAGCTCTGACTAAATCTCAGCGATCTGTGTTGCCCCTTCACAGCAGCTCTAAATCTCAGCGCTGTGTGTTGCCCCTTCACAACAGCTGTAACTCTCACCACTCTCTGTTTCCCCTTCACAGCAGCGCTAACTCTCACCAATCTGTTTCCGCTTCACAGCAACCCTGACTCTCTACGCTCTCTGTTGCCCCTTCACAGCGGCTTTAACTCTAAGTGCTCTCAGTTGCCCCTTCACAGCAGCTCTAACTCTCAGACCGCTCTGTTGCCCCTTCAGAAGAGCTCTGACTAAATCTCAGCGCTCTCCGTGGCCCCTTCACAGCAGCTCTACCTCTCAGAGCTCTCTCTGTTGCCCCTTCACAGCAGTTCTGACTAACTCTCAGCCCTCTCTGTTGCCCCATCACAGCCGCTCTAACTCTCACCGCTATCTGTTGCCCCTTCGCAGGAGCTCTAACTCTCAGCGCTATGTGTTGCCCCTTCTCAGCAATGCTAAATCTCAGCGCTCTGTGTTGCCCCTTCACAGCAGCTCTAATTCTCAGCGCTGTTTCCCCATCACAGCAGCTCGAACTCTCAGCGCTCTGTGTTGCCCCTTCAACGCAGCTCTAATTCTCAGCGATCCCTGGTGCCACTTCACAGGAGCGCTGACTAACTCTAAAGCGCTCTGTATGGCCCCATCAACGCAGCTCTAACTCTCAAGCCCTCTCTGTTGCCCCTTCACAGGAGCTCTAACTCTCAGCCCCCTCTGTTGTCCCTTCCGAGCAGCTCTGACTAAATCTCAGCGATCTGTGTTGCCCCTTCACAGCAGCTCTAACTCTCAGCGCGCTCTGTTGCCCTTCAGAGTAGCACTGACTAAATCTCAGCGCTTTCTGTTGGCCCTTCACAGCAGCTCTAACTCTCAGAGCGCTCTGTTGCCCCTTCAGAGGAGCTCTGACTAAATCTCAGCGCTCTCTGTTGCCCATTCATAGCAGCTATAACTCTCAGCGCTCTGTTGCCCCTTCATAGCAGCTCTGACTAAATCTCAGCGCTCTCTGTGTCCCCTTCACACCAGCTCTATCTCTCAGCGCTCTGTGTTGCCCCTTCACAGAAGCTCTCTCAGCGCTCTCTGTTGCCCCTTCACACCAGCTCTATCTCGCAGCACACCGTGTTGCCCCTTCAACGCAGCTCTAACTCTCAGAGCTCTCTCTGTTTCCCCTTCACAGCAGCTCTAACTCTAAGCGCTCTCAGTTGCCCCTTCAATGCAGCTCTATAACTCACAGCACTCTCTGTTCCCACTTTAACGCAGCTCTAACTCTCACCGCTCTCTGTTGCCCTTCAGAGCAGCTCTGACTAAATCTCAGTGCTCTCTGTTTCCCCAAGGCAGCTTTAACTCTCAGCGCTCTCTATTGCCCCTTCACAGGAGCTCTAACTCTCACCGCTCTGTTTGCTACTTGAGAGCAGCTCTAATTCTAAGCGCTCTCAGTTGCCCCTTCACAGCAGCTGTAAACCTCAGCGAGCTCTGTTGCCCCTTCAACGCAGCTCTAACTCTCAGCGCTCGCTGTTGCCCCTTCAGTGCAGCTCTGACTAAATCTCAGCGCGCTGTGTTGCCCCTTCACAGAAACTCTCTCAGCACGCTCTGTTGCCCCATCACAGCAGCTGGAACTCTCAGCGCGCTCTGTTGCCCTTCAGAGTAGCACTAAATCTCAGCGCTTTCTGTGGCCCCTTCACAGCAGCTCTAACTCTCAGAGCGCTCTGTTGCCCCTTCAGAGGAGCTCCGCCTAAATCTCAGCGATCTGTGTTGCCCCTTCACAGCAGCTCTAAATCTCAGCGCTGTGTGTTGCCCCTTCACAAAAGCTGTAACTCTCAGTGCGCTCTGTTGCCATTCAGAGTAGCACTGACTAAATCTCAGCGCTTTCTGTGGCCCCTTCACAGCAGCTCTAACTCTCAGAGCGCTCTGTTGCCCCTTCCGAGCAGCTCTGACTAAATCTCAGCGATCTGTGTTGCCCCTTCACAGCAGCTCTAAATCTCAGCGCTGTGTGTTGCCCCTTCACAACAGCTGTAACTCTCACCACTCTGTTTCCCCTTCACAGCAGCGCTAACTCTCACCAATCTCTGTTTCCGCTTCACAGCAGCCCTGACTCTCTACGCTCTCTGTTGCCCCTTCACAGCGGCTTTAACTCTAAGTGCTCTCAGTTGCCCCTTCACAGCAGCTCTAACTCTCAGAGCGCCTTGTTGCCCCTTCAGAGTAGCTCTGACTGAATCTCAGCGCTCTCTGTTTCCCCTCCACACCACCTCTATCTCTCAGTGCTCTTTGCTTCTTCAGAGCAGCTCTAATTCTAAGCGCTCTCAGTTGCCCCTTCACAGCAGCTCTGAACTTCAGCGAGCTCTGTTGCCCCTTCACAGCAGCTCTAACTCACAGCACTCTTTGTTGCCCCTTTAATGCAGCTCTAACTATCAGCGCTCTCTGTTGCCCTTCAGAGCAGCTCTGACTGAATCTCAGCGCTCTCTGTTTCCCCTCCACAGCACCTCTATCTCTCAGCGCTCCGTTTGCTTCTTCACAGCAGCTCTAATTCTAAGCGCTCTCAGTTGCCCCTTCACAGCAGCTCTGACCTCAGCGAGCTCTGTTGCCCCTTCACAGCAGCTCTAACTCTCAGCGCTGTGTGTTGCCCCTTCACAACAGCTCTAACTCTCACCATTCTGTTTCCACTTCACAGCAGCCCTGACTCTCAACGCTCTGTGTTGCCCCTTCAACGCAGCTCTAACTCTCAGCGCTCGCTGTTGCTCCTTCAGTGCAGCTCTCACTAAATCTCAGCGCTCTGTGTTGCCCCTTCACAGAAGCTCTCTCAGCGCTCTCTGTTGCCCTTCAGAGCAGCTCTGACTAAATCTCAGCGCTCTCTGTTTCCCCTCCACAGCAGCTCAATCTCTCAGCGCTGTTTGCTTCTTCAGAGCAGCTCTAATTCTAAGCCCTCTCAGTTGCCCCTTCACAGCAGCTCTAAACCTCACCGAGGTTCACAGCAGCTCTAACTCTCAGCGCGCTCTGTTGCCCTTCAGAGGTGCTCTGACTAACTCTCCGTGCTTTCTGTTGACCCTTCAGATCAGTCTGACTAACTCTCAGCGCTCCCGGTTGCCCCTTCAGAGCAGCTCTAACTCTCACCGCCCTGTGTTGCCACTTCAATGCCGTTCTAATTCTCAGCACTCTTTATTGCCCCTTCAGAGCAGCTCTAACTCTCAGAGCACTCTGTTGCCCTTCAGAGCAGCTCTGACTAAATCTCAGTGCTCTCTGTTTGCCCAAGGCAGCTTTAACTCTCAGCGCTCTCTATTGCCCCTTCACAGGAGCTGTAAACCTCAGCGAGCTCTGTTGCCCCTTCAACGCAGCTCTAACGCTCAGCGCTCGCTCTTGCCCCTTCCGAGCAGCTCTGACTAAATCTCAGCGCGCTGTGTTGCCCCTTCACAGAAGCTCTAACTCTCAGTGCGCTCTGTTGCCATTCAGAGTAGCACTGACTAAATCTCAGCGCTTTCTGTGGCCCCTTCACAGCAGCTCTAACTCTCAGAGCGCTCTGTTGCCCCTTCAGAAGAGCTCTGACTAAATCTCAGCGATCTGTGTTGCCCCTTCACAGCAGCTCTAAATCTCAGCGCTGTGTGTTGCCCCTTCACAACAGCTGTAACTCTCACCACTCTCTGTTTCCCCTTCACAGCAGCGCTAACTCTCACCAATCTCTGTTTCCGCTTCACAGCAGCCCTGACTCTCTACGCTCTCTGTTGCCCCTTCACAGCGGCTTTAACTCTAAGTGCTCTCAGTTGCCCCTTCACAGCAGCTCTAACTCTCAGACCGCTCTGTTGCCCCTTCAGAAGAGCTCTGACTAAATCTCAGCGCTCTCCGTGGCCCCTTCACAGCAGCTCTACCTCTCAGAGCTCTCTCTGTTGCCCCTTCACAGCAGCTCTAAGTCTCAGCCCTGTCTGTTGCCCCTTCACAGCAGTTCTGACTAACTCTCAGCCCTCTCTGTTGCCCCATCACAGCCGCTCTAACTCTCACCGCTATCTGTTGCCCCTTCGCAGGAGCTCTAACTCTCAGCGCTATGTGTTGCCCCTTCTCAGCAATGCTAAATCTCAGCGCTCTGTGTTGCCCCTTCACAGCAGCTCTAATTCTCAGCGCTGTTTCCCCATCACAGCAGCTCGAACTCTCAGCGCTCTGTGTTGCCCCTTCAACGCAGCTCTAATTCTCAGCGATCCCTGGTGCCACTTCACAGGAGCGCTGACTAACTCTAAAGCGCTCTGTATGGCCCCATCAACGCAGCTCTAACTCTCAAGCCCTCTCTGTTGCCCCTTCACAGGAGCTCTAACACTCAGCCCCCTCTGTTGTCCCTTCCGAGCAGCTCTGACTAAATCTCAGCGATCTGTGTTGCCCCTTCACAGCAGCTCTAACTCTCAGAGCGCTCTGTTGCCCCTTCAGAGGAGCTCTGACTAAATCTCAGCGCTCTCTGTTGCCCATTCATAGCAGCTATAACTCTCAGCGCTCTGTTGCCCCTTCATAGCAGCTCTGACTAAATCTCAGCGCTCTCTGTGTCCCCTTCACACCAGCTCTATCTCTCAGCGCTCTGTGTTGCCCCTTCACAGAAGCTCTCTCAGCGCTCTCTGTTGCCCCTTCACACCAGCTCTATCTCGCAGCACACCGTGTTGCCCCTTCAACGCAGCTCTAACTCTCAGAGCTCTCTCTGTTTCCCCTTCACAGCAGCTCTAACTCTAAGCGCTCTCAGTTGCCCCTTCAATGCAGCTCTATAACTCACAGCACTCTCTGTTCCCACTTTAACGCAGCTCTAACTCTCACCGCTCTCTGTTGCCCTTCAGAGCAGCTCTGACTAAATCTCAGTGCTCTCTGTTTCCCCAAGGCAGCTTTAACTCTCAGCGCTCTCTATTGCCCCTTCACAGGAGCTCTAACTCTCACCGCTCTGTTTGCTACTTGAGAGCAGCTCTAATTCTAAGCGCTCTCAGTTGCCCCTTCACAGCAGCTGTAAACCTCAGCGAGCTCTGTTGCCCCTTCAACGCAGCTCTAACTCTCAGCGCTCGCTGTTGCCCCTTCAGTGCAGCTCTGACTAAATCTCAGCGCGCTGTGTTGCCCCTTCACAGAAACTCTCTCAGCACGCTCTGTTGCCCCATCACAGCAGCTGGAACTCTCAGCGCGCTCTGTTGCCCTTCAGAGTAGCACTAAATCTCAGCGCTTTCTGTGGCCCCTTCACAGCAGCTCTAACTCTCAGAGCGCTCTGTTGCCCCTTCAGAGGAGCTCCGCCTAAATCTCAGCGATCTGTGTTGCCCCTTCACAGCAGCTCTAAATCTCAGCGCTGTGTGTTGCCCCTTCACAAAAGCTGTAACTCTCAGTGCGCTCTGTTGCCATTCAGAGTAGCACTGACTAAATCTCAGCGCTTTCTGTGGCCCCTTCACAGCAGCTCTAACTCTCAGAGCGCTCTGTTGCCCCTTCAGAAGAGCTCTGACTAAATCTCAGCGATCTGTGTTGCCCCTTCACAGCAGCTCTAAATCTCAGCACTGTGTGTTGCCCCTTCACAACAGCTGTAACTCTCACCACTCTCTGTTGCCCCTTCACACCAGCTCTATCTCTCGGCGCTCTGTGCTGCCCCTTCAACGCAGTTCTAACTCTCACCTCTCTCTCTTGCACAGTCACAGCAGCTCTAACTACCTCTCACCGCTATCTGTTGCCCCTTCACAGGAGCTCTAACTCTCAGCGCTATGTGTTGCCCCTTCTCAGCAACGCTAAATCTCACCACTCCGTGTTGCCTCTTCAACGCAGCTCTAATTCTCAGCGATCCCTGGTGCCCCTTCACAGGAGCGCTGACTGACTCTCAAGCGTTGTCTGCTGCCCCTACACAGCAGCTGTAACTCTAAGTGCACTCAGTTGCCCCTTCTCAGCAGCTCTAACTTCCAGTGCTCTGTGTTGCCCCTTCACAGCAGCTCTAACGCTGAGCTCTCTCAGTTGCCCCTTCAATGCAGCTCTAACTCACAGCGCTCTGTGTTGCCCCTTCAACGCAGCTGTAACTCTCACGGATCTCTGTTGCCCTTTCACAGCAGCTCTAACTCTAAGAACTCTCATTTGCCCCTTCAATGCAGCCCTAACGCACAGCACTCTGGGTTGCCCCTTCAGTGCAGCTCTGACTAAATCTCAGCGCTCTGTGTTTCCCCTTCACAGAAGCTTTCTCAGCGCTCTGTGTAGCCCCTACACAGCAGCTCTAAATCTCAGCGCTGTGTGTTGCCCCTTCACAACAGCTGGAACTCTCACCACTCTGTTTCCCTTTCACAGCAGCTCTAACTCTCACCACTCTGTTTCCGCTTCACAGCAGCCCTCACTCTCAACGCTCTGGGTTGCCCATCAACACAGCTGTAACTCAGCGCTCACTGTTGCCCATTCATAGCAGCTATAACTCTCAGCGCTCTGTTGACCCTTCATTGTAGCTCTGACTAAATCTCAGCGCTCTCTGTGTCCCCTTCACACCAGCTCTATCTCTCAGCGCTCTGTGTTGCCCCTTCACAGAAGCTCTCTCAGCGCTCTCTGTTGCCCCTTCACACCAGCTCTATCTCGCAGCACACCGTGTTGCCCCTTCAACGCAGCTCTAACTCTCAGAGCTCTCTCTGTTTCCCCTTCACAGCAGCTCTAACTCTAAGCGCTCTCAGTTGCCCCTTCAATGCAGCTCTATAACTCACAGCACTCTCTGTTCCCACTTTAACGCAGCTCTAACTCTCACCGCTCTCTGTTGCCCTTCAGAGCAGCTCTGACTAAATCTCAGTGCTCTCTGTTTCCCCAAGGCAGCTTTAACTCTCAGCGCTCTCTATTGCCCCTTCACAGGAGCTCTAACTCTCACCGCTCTGTTTGCTACTTGAGAGCAGCTCTAATTCTAAGCGCTCTCAGTTGCCCCTTCACAGCAGCTGTAAACCTCAGCGAGCTCTGTTGCCCCTTCAACGCAGCTCTAACTCTCAGCGCTCGCTGTTGCCCCTTCAGTGCAGCTCTGACTAAATCTCAGCGCGCTGTGTTGCCCCTTCACAGAAACTCTCTCAGCACGCTCTGTTGCCCCATCACAGCAGCTGGAACTCTCAGCGCGCTCTGTTGCCCTTCAGAGTAGCACTAAATCTCAGCGCTTTCTGTGGCCCCTTCACAGCAGCTCTAACTCTCAGAGCGCTCTGTTGCCCCTTCAGAGGAGCTCCGCCTAAATCTCAGCGATCTGTGTTGCCCCTTCACAGCAGCTCTAAATCTCAGCGCTGTGTGTTGCCCCTTCACAAAAGCTGTAACTCTCAGTGCGCTCTGTTGCCATTCAGAGTAGCACTGACTAAATCTCAGCGCTTTCTGTGGCCCCTTCACAGCAGCTCTAACTCTCAGAGCGCTCTGTTGCCCCTTCAGAAGAGCTCTGACTAAATCTCAGCGATCTGTGTTGCCCCTTCACAGCAGCTCTAAATCTCAGCACTGTGTGTTGCCCCTTCACAACAGCTGTAACTCTCACCACTCTCTGTTGCCCCTTCACACCAGCTCTATCTCTCGGCGCTCTGTGCTGCCCCTTCAACGCAGTTCTAACTCTCACCTCTCTCTCTTGCACAGTCACAGCAGCTCTAACTACCTCTCACCGCTATCTGTTGCCCCTTCACAGGAGCTCTAACTCTCAGCGCTATGTGTTGCCCCTTCTCAGCAACGCTAAATCTCACCACTCCGTGTTGCCTCTTCAACGCAGCTCTAATTCTCAGCGATCCCTGGTGCCCCTTCACAGGAGCGCTGACTGACTCTCAAGCGTTGTCTGCTGCCCCTACACAGCAGCTGTAACTCTAAGTGCACTCAGTTGCCCCTTCTCAGCAGCTCTAACTTCCAGTGCTCTGTGTTGCCCCTTCACAGCAGCTCTAACGCTGAGCTCTCTCAGTTGCCCCTTCAATGCAGCTCTAACTCACAGCGCTCTGTGTTGCCCCTTCAACGCAGCTGTAACTCTCACGGATCTCTGTTGCCCTTTCACAGCAGCTCTAACTCTAAGAACTCTCATTTGCCCCTTCAATGCAGCCCTAACGCACAGCACTCTGGGTTGCCCCTTCAGTGCAGCTCTGACTAAATCTCAGCGCTCTGTGTTTCCCCTTCACAGAAGCTTTCTCAGCGCTCTGTGTAGCCCCTACACAGCAGCTCTAAATCTCAGCGCTGTGTGTTGCCCCTTCACAACAGCTGGAACTCTCACCACTCTCTGTTTCCCTTTCACAGCAGCTCTAACTCTCACCACTCTGTTTCCGCTTCACAGCAGCCCTCACTCTCAACGCTCTGGGTTGCCCATCAACACAGCTGTAACTCAGCGCTCACTGTTGCCCATTCATAGCAGCTATAACTCTCAGCGCTCTGTTGACCCTTCATTGTAGCTCTGACTAAATCTCAGCGCTCTCTGTTGCCCCTTCACACCAGCTCTATCTCGCAGCACACCGTGTTGCCCCTTCAACGCAGCTCTAACTCTCAGAGCTCTCTCTGTTTCCCCTTCACAGCAGCTCTAACTCTAAGTGCTCTCAGTTGCCCCTTCTCAGCAGCTCTAACTTCCAGTGCTCTGTGTTGCCCCTTCACAGCAGCTCTAACTCTCAGCGCTCTCTATTGCCCCTTCACAGGAGCTCTGACTAACTCTCACCTCTCTGTTTGCTCCTTCAGAGCAGCTCTAATTCTAAGCGCTCTCAGTTGCCCCTTCACAGCAGCTGTAAACCTCATCGCTCTCTCTTCCCCCTTCAACGCAGCTCTAACGCTCAGCGCTCGCTGTTGCCTCTTCAGAGCAGCTCTAACTCTCACCACTCTGTTTCCGCTTCACAGCAGCCCTGACTCTCTACGCTCTCTGTTGCCCCTTCACAGCGGCTTTAACTCTAAGCGCTCTCAGTTGCCCCTTCACAGCAGCTCTAACTCTCAGAGCGCTCTGTTGCCCCTTCAGAGGAGCTCTGACTAAATCTCAGCGCTCTCTGTTTCCCCTCCAAAGCAGCTTGAACTCTCAGTGCTCTCTATTGCCCCTTCACAGGAGCTCTGACAAACTCTCACCGCTCTGTTTGCTACTGGAGAGCAGCTCTAAATCTAAGCGCTCTCATTTACCCCTTCAATGCAGCTCTAACTCACAGCACTCTTTGTTGCCCCTTTAACGCAGCTCTAACTAGCAGTGCTCTCTGTTGCCCTTCAGAGCAGCTCTGACTGAATCTCAGCGCTCTCTGTTTCCCCTCCACAGCAGCTCTATCTCTCAGCGCTCTGTTTGCTTCTTCACAGCAGCTCTAATTCTAAGCGCTCTCAGTTGCCCCTTCACAGCAGCTCTGAACCTCAGCGAGCTCTGTTGCCCCTTCACAGCAGCTCTAACTCTCAGCGCTGTGTCTTGCCCCTTCACAGCAGCTCTAACTCTCTCCACTCTCTTTTTCCCCTTCACAGCAGCTCTAACTCCACCACTGTTTCCGCTTCACAGCAGCCCTGACTCTCATCGCTCTGTGTTGCCCCTTCAACGCAGCTCTAACTCTCAGCGCTCGCTGTTGCCCCTTCAGTGCAGCTCTCACTAAATCTCAGCGCTCTGTGTTGCCCCTTCACAGAAGCTCTCTCAGCGCTCTCTGTTGCCCTTCTGAGCAGCTCTGACTAAATCTCAGCGCTCTCTGTTTCCCCTCCACAGCAGCTCAATCTCTCAGCGCTCTGTTTGCTTCTTCAGGGCAGCTCCTATTCTAAGCCCTCTCAGTTGCCCCTTCACAGCAGCTCTAAACCTCACCGAGGTTCACAGCAGCTCTAACTCTCAGCGTGCTCTGTTGCCCTTCAGAGCAGCTCTGACTAACTCTCCGTGCTTTCTGTTGACCCTTCAGATCAGTCTGACTAACTCTCAGCGCTCCCAGTTGCCCCTTCACAGCAGCTCTAACTCTCAGAGCGCTCTGTTGCCCCTTCAGAAGAGCTCTGACTAAATCTCAGCGATCTGTGTTGCCCCTTCACAGCAGCTCTAAATCTCAGCGCTGTGTGTTGCCCCTTCACAACAGCTGTAACTCTCACCACTCTCTGTTTCCCCTTCACAGCAGCGCTAACTCTCACCAATCTGTTTCCGCTTCACAGCAACCCTGACTCTCTACGCTCTCTGTTGCCCCTTCACAGCGGCTTTAACTCTAAGTGCTCTCAGTTGCCCCTTCACAGCAGCTCTAACTCTCAGACCGCTGTGTTGCCCCTTCAGAAGAGCTCTGACTAAATCTCAGCGCTCTCCGTGGCCCCTTCACAGCAGCTCTACCTCTCAGAGCTCTCTCTGTTGCCCCATCACAGCCGCTCTAACTCTCACCGCTATCTGTTGCCCCATCACAGCCGCTCTAACTCTCACCGCTATCTGTTGCCCCTTCGCAGGAGCTCTAACTCTCAGCGCTATGTGTTGCCCCTTCTCAGCAATGCTAAATCTCAGCGCTCTGTGTTGCCCCTTCACAGCAGCTCTAATTCTCAGCGCTGTTTCCCCATCACAGCAGCTCGAACTCTCAGCGCTCTGTGTTGCCCCTTCAACGCAGCTCTAATTCTCAGCGATCCCTGGTGCCACTTCACAGGAGCGCTGACTAACTCTAAAGCGCTCTGTATGGCCCCATCAACGCAGCTCTAACTCTCAAGCCCTCTCTGTTGCCCCTTCACAGGAGCTCTAACTCTCAGCCCCCTCTGTTGTCCCTTCCGAGCAGCTCTGACTAAATCTCAGCGATCTGTGTTGCCCCTTCACAGGAGCTCTAACTCTCAGCGCGCTCTGTTGCCCTTCAGAGTAGCACTGACTAAATCTCAGCGCTTTCTGTTGGCCCTTCACAGCAGCTCTAACTCTCAGAGCGCTCTGTTGCCCCTTCAGAGGAGCTCTGACTAAATCTCAGCGCTCTCTGTTGCCCATTCATAGCAGCTCTAACTCTCAGAGCGCTCTGTTGCCCCTTCAGAAGAGCTCTGACTAAATCTCAGCGCTCTCTGTTGCCCCTTCACAGCAGCTCTAAATCTCAGCGCTGTGTGTTGCCCCTTCACAACAGCTGTAACTCTCACCACTCTCTGTTTCCCCTTCACAGCAGCGCTAACTCTCACCAATCTCTGTTTCCGCTTCACAGCAGCCCTGACTCTCTACGCTCTCTGTTGCCCCTTCACAGCGGCTTTAACTCTAAGTGCTCTCAGTTGCCCCTTCACAGCAGCTCTAACTCTCAGAGCGCCTTGTTGCCCCTTCAGAGTAGCTCTGACTGAATCTCAGCGCTCTCTGTTTCCCCTCCACAGCAGCTCTATCTCTCAGCGCTCCGTTTGCTTCTTCACAGCAGCTCTAATTCTAAGCGCTCTCAGTTGCCCCTTCACAGCAGCTCTGACCTCAGCGAGCTCTGTTGCCCCTTCACAGCAGCTCTAACTCTCAGCGCTGTGTGTTGCCCCTTCACAACAGCTCTAACTCTCACCATTCTGTTTCCACTTCACAGCAGCCCTGACTCTCAACGCTCTGTGTTGCCCCTTCAACGCAGCTCTAACTCTCAGCGCTCGCTGTTGCTCCTTCAGTGCAGCTCTCACTAAATCTCAGCGCTCTGTGTTGCCCCTTCACAGAAGCTCTCTCAGCGCTCTCTGTTGCCCCTTCACACCAGCTCTATCTCGCAGCACACCGTGTTGCCCCTTCAACGCAGCTCTAACTCTCAGAGCTCTCTCTGTTTCCCCTTCACAGCAGCTCTAACTCTAAGCGCTCTCAGTTGCCCCTTCAATGCAGCTCTATAACTCACAGCACTCTCTGTTCCCACTTTAACGCAGCTCTAACTCTCACCGCTCTCTGTTGCCCTTCAGAGCAGCTCTGACTAAATCTCAGTGCTCTCTGTTTCCCCAAGGCAGCTTTAACTCTCAGCGCTCTCTATTGCCCCTTCACAGGAGCTCTAACTCTCAGCGCTCTCTATTGCCCCTTCACAGGAGCTCTAACTCTCACCGCTCTGTTTGCTACTTGAGAGCAGCTCTAATTCTAAGCGCTCTCAGTTGCCCCTTCACAGCAGCTGTAAACCTCAGCGAGCTCTGTTGCCCCTTCATCGCAGCTCTAACGCTCAGCGCTCGCTCTTGCCCCTTCCGAGCAGCTCTGACTAAATCTCAGCGCGCTGTGTTGCCCCTTCACAGAAGCTCTAACTCTCAGTGCGCTCTGTTGCCATTCAGAGTAGCACTGACTAAATCTCAGCGCTTTCTGTGGCCCCTTCACAGCAGCTCTAACTCTCAGAGCGCTCTGTTGCCCCTTCAGAAGAGCTCTGACTAAATCTCAGCGATCTGTGTTGCCCCTTCACAGCAGCTCTAAATCTCAGCGCTGTGTGTTGCCCCTTCACAACAGCTGTAACTCTCACCACTCTCTGTTTCCCCTTCACAGCAGCGCTAACTCTCACCAATCTCTGTTTCCGCTTCACAGCAGCCCTGACTCTCTACGCTCTCTGTTGCCCCTTCACAGCGGCTTTAACTCTAAGTGCTCTCAGTTGCCCCTTCACAGCAGCTCTAACTCTCAGACCGCTCTGTTGCCCCTTCAGAAGAGCTCTGACTAAATCTCAGCGCTCTCCGTGGCCCCTTCACAGCAGCTCTACCTCTCAGAGCTCTCTCTGTTGCCCCTTCACAGCAGCTCTAAGTCTCAGCCCTGTCTGTTGCCCCTTCACAGCAGTTCTGACTAACTCTCAGCCCTCTCTGTTGCCCCATCACAGCCGCTCTAACTCTCACCGCTATCTGTTGCCCCTTCGCAGGAGCTCTAACTCTCAGCGCTATGTGTTGCCCCTTCTCAGCAATGCTAAATCTCAGCGCTCTGTGTTGCCCCTTCACAGCAGCTCTAATTCTCAGCGCTGTTTCCCCATCACAGCAGCTCGAACTCTCAGCGCTCTGTGTTGCCCCTTCAACGCAGCTCTAATTCTCAGCGATCCCTGGTGCCACTTCACAGGAGCGCTGACTAACTCTAAAGCGCTCTGTATGGCCCCATCAACGCAGCTCTAACTCTCAAGCCCTCTCTGTTGCCCCTTCACAGGAGCTCTAACACTCAGCCCCCTCTGTTTTCCCTTCCGAGCAGCTCTGACTAAATCTCAGCGATCTGTGTTGCCCCTTCACAGCAGCTCTAACTCTCAGCGCGCTCTGTTGCCCTTCAGAGTAGCACTGACTAAATCTCAGCGCTTTCTGTTGGCCCTTCACAGCAGCTCTAACTCTCAGAGCGCTCTGTTGCCCCTTCAGAGGAGCTCTGACTAAATCTCAGCGCTCTCTGTTGCCCATTCATAGCAGCTATAACTCTCAGCGCTCTGTTGCCCCTTCATAGCAGCTCTGACTAAATCTCAGCGCTCTCTGTGTCCCCTTCACACCAGCTCTATCTCTCAGCGCTCTGTGTTGCCCCTTCACAGAAGCTCTCTCAGCGCTCTCTGTTGCCCCTTCACACCAGCTCTATCTCGCAGCACACCGTGTTGCCCCTTCAACGCAGCTCTAACTCTCAGAGCTCTCTCTGTTTCCCCTTCACAGCAGCTCTAACTCTAAGCGCTCTCAGTTGCCCCTTCAATGCAGCTCTATAACTCACAGCACTCTCTGTTCCCACTTTAACGCAGCTCTAACTCTCACCGCTCTCTGTTGCCCTTCAGAGCAGCTCTGACTAAATCTCAGTGCTCTCTGTTTCCCCAAGGCAGCTTTAACTCTCAGCGCTCTCTATTGCCCCTTCACAGGAGCTCTAACTCTCACCGCTCTGTTTGCTACTTGAGAGCAGCTCTAATTCTAAGCGCTCTCAGTTGCCCCTTCACAGCAGCTGTAAACCTCAGCGAGCTCTGTTGCCCCTTCAACGCAGCTCTAACTCTCAGCGCTCGCTGTTGCCCCTTCAGTGCAGCTCTGACTAAATCTCAGCGCGCTGTGTTGCCCCTTCACAGAAACTCTCTCAGCACGCTCTGTTGCCCCATCACAGCAGCTGGAACTCTCAGCGCGCTCTGTTGCCCTTCAGAGTAGCACTAAATCTCAGCGCTTTCTGTGGCCCCTTCACAGCAGCTCTAACTCTCAGAGCGCTCTGTTGCCCCTTCAGAGGAGCTCCGCCTAAATCTCAGCGATCTGTGTTGCCCCTTCACAGCAGCTCTAAATCTCAGCGCTGTGTGTTGCCCCTTCACAAAAGCTGTAACTCTCAGTGCGCTCTGTTGCCATTCAGAGTAGCACTGACTAAATCTCAGCGCTTTCTGTGGCCCCTTCACAGCAGCTCTAACTCTCAGAGCGCTCTGTTGCCCCTTCAGAAGAGCTCTGACTAAATCTCAGCGATCTGTGTTGCCCCTTCACAGCAGCTCTAAATCTCAGCGCTGTGTGTTGCCCCTTCACAACAGCTGTAACTCTCACCACTCTCTGTTTCCCCTTCACAGCAGCGCTAACTCTCACCAATCTCTGTTTCCGCTTCACAGCAGCCCTGACTCTCTACGCTCTCTGTTGCCCCTTCACAGCGGCTTTAACCCTAAGTGCTCTCAGTTGCCCCTTCACAGCAGCTCTAACTCTCAGACCGCTCTGTTGCCCCTTCAGAAGAGCTCTGACTAAATCTCAGTGCTCTCCGTGGCCCCTTCACAGCACCTCTACCTCTCAGAGCTCTCTCTGTTGCCCCTTCACAGCAGCTCTGACTAACTCTCAGCCCTCTCTGTTGCCCCATCACAGCCGCTCTCTCACCGCTATCTGTTGCCCCATCACAGCCGCTCTAACTCTCACCGCTATCTGTTGCCCCTTCGCAGGAGCTCTAACTCTCAGCGCTATGTGTTGCCCCTTCTCAGCAATGCTAAATCTCAGATCTCTGTGTTGCCCCTTCACAGCAGCTCTAATTCTCAGCGCTGTTTCCCCATCACAGCAGCTCGAACTCTCAGCGCTCTGTGTTGCCCCTTCAACGCAGCTCTAATTCTCAGCGATCCCTGGTGCCACTTCACAGGAGCGCTGACTAACTCTAAAGCGCTCTGTATGGCCCCATCAACGCAGCTCTAACTCTCAAGCCCTCTCTGTTGCCCCTTCACAGGAGCTCTAACACTCAGCCCCCTCTGTTGTCCCTTCCGAGCAGCTCTGACTAAATCTCAGCGATCTGTGTTGCCCCTTCACAGCAGCTCTAACTCTCAGCGCGCTCTGTTGCCCTTCAGAGTAGCACTGACTAAATCTCAGCGCTTTCTGTTGGCCCTTCACAGCAGCTCTAACTCTCAGAGCGCTCTGTTTCCCCTTCAGAGGAGCTCTGACTAAATCTCAGCGCTCTCTGTTGACCATTCATAGCAGCTATAACTCTCAGCGCTCTGGTGCCCCTTCAGAGCAGCTCTGACTAAATCTCAGCGCTCTCTGTTTCCCCTCCAAAGCAGCTTGAACTCTCAGCGCTCTGTATTGCCCCTTCACAGGAGCTCTAACTCTCACCGCTCTGTTTGCTACTTGAGAGCAGCTCTAATTCTAAGCGCTCTCAGTTGCCCCTTCACAGCAGCTCTAAATCTCAGCGCTGTGTGTTGCCCCTTCACAACAGCTGTAACTCTCACCACTCTCTGTTTCCCCTTCACAGCAGCTCTAACTCTCACCAATCTCTGTTTCCGCTTCACAGCAGCCCTGACTCTCTACGCTGTCTGTTGCCCCTTCACAGCGGCTTTAACTCTAAGCGCTCTCAGTTGCCCCTTCACAGCAGCTCTAACTCTCAGAGCGCTCTGTTGCCCCTTCAGAGCAGCTCTGACTAAATCTCAGCGCTCTCTGTTTCCCCTCCAAAGCAGCTTGAACTCTCAGTGCTCTGTATTGCCCCTTCACAGGAGCTCTGACTAACTCTCACCGCTCTGTTTGCTACTGGAGAGCAGCTCTAAATCTAAGCGCTCTCATTTACCCCTTCAATGCAGCTCTAACTCACAGCACTCTTTGTTGCCCCTTTAACGCAGCTCTAACTAGCAGCGCTCTCTGTTGCCCTGCAGAGCAGCTCTGACTGAATCTCAGCGCTCTCTGTTTCCCCTCCACAGGCAGCTCTATCTCTCAGCGCTCTGCTTCTTCAGAGCAGCTCTAATTCTAAGCGCTCTCAGTTGCCCCTTCACAGCAGCTCTGAAACTCAGCGAGCTCTGTTGCCCCTTCAACGCAGCTCTAACGCTCAGCGCTGGCTGTTGCCCCTTCAGTGCAGCTCTGACTAAATCTCAGCGCTCTGTGTTGCCCCTTCAGAGCAGCTCTAACTCTCAGTGCGCTCTGTTGCCCTTCAGAGTAGCACTGACTAAATCTCATCGCTTTCTGTTGCCCCTTCACAGCAGCTCTAACTCTCAGCACGCTCTGTTGCCCTTCAGAGTAGCACTGACTAAATCTCAGCGCTTTCTGTTGCCCCTTCACAGCAGCTCTAACTCTCAGAGCGCTCTGTTGCCCCTCCAGAGGAGCTCTGACTAAATCTCAGCGCTCTCTGTGTCCCCTTCACACCAGCTCTACCTCTCAGCGCTCTGTGTTGCCCCTTCAACGCAGCTCTAATTCTCAGCGATCTCTGGTGCCCCTTCACAGGAGCACTGACCGACTCTCAAGCGCTCTGTGTTGCCCCTTCACAGCAGCTGTAACTCTAAGTGCTCTCAGTTGCCCCTTCTCAGCAGCTCTAACTTCCAGTGCTGTGTGTTGCCCCTTCACAGCAGCTCTAACTCTCAGCGCTCTCTATTGCCCCTTCACAGGAGCTCTGACTAACTCTCACCGCTCTGTTTGCTCCTTCAGAGCAGCTCTAATTCTAAGCGCTCTCAGTTGCCCGTTCACAGCAGCTGTAAACCTCATCGCTCTCTCTTGCCCCTTCAACGCAGCTCTAACGCTCAGCGCTCGCTGTTGCCTCTTCAGAGCAGCTCTAACTCTCACCACTCTGTTTCCGCTTCACAGCAGCCCTGACTCTCAACGCTCTGTGTTGCCCCTTCAACGCAGCTGTAACTCAGAGCTCACTGTTGCCCATTCATAGCAGATATAACTCTCAGCCCTGACTGTTGCCCCTTCAGAGCAGCTCTGAATAAATCTCAGCGCTCTCTGTTGCCCCTTCACACCAGCTCTATCTCTCGGCGCTCTGTGCTGCCCCTTCAACGCAGTTCTAACTCTCACCTCTCTCTCTTGCACAGTCACAGCAGCTCTAACTACCTCTCACCGCTATCTGTTGCCCCTTCACAGGAGCTCTAACTCTCAGCGCTATGTGTTGCCCCTTCTCAGCAACGCTAAATCTCACCACTCCGTGTTGCCTCTTCAACGCAGCTCTAATTCTCAGCGATCCCTGGTGCCCCTTCACAGGAGCGCTGACTGACTCTCAAGCGTTGTCTGCTGCCCCTACACAGCAGCTGTAACTCTAAGTGCACTCAGTTGCCCCTTCTCAGCAGCTCTAACTTCCAGTGCTCTGTGTTGCCCCTTCACAGCAGCTCTAACGCTGAGCTCTCTCAGTTGCCCCTTCAATGCAGCTCTAACTCACAGCGCTCTGTGTTGCCCCTTCAACGCAGCTGTAACTCTCACGGATCTCTGTTGCCCTTTCACAGCAGCTCTAACTCTAAGAACTCTCATTTGCCCCTTCAATGCAGCCCTAACGCACAGCACTCTGGGTTGCCCCTTCAGTGCAGCTCTGACTAAATCTCAGCGCTCTGTGTTTCCCCTTCACAGAAGCTTTCTCAGCGCTCTGTGTAGCCCCTACACAGCAGCTCTAAATCTCAGCGCTGTGTGTTGCCCCTTCACAACAGCTGGAACTCTCACCACTCTCTGTTTCCCTTTCACAGCAGCTCTAACTCTCACCACTCTGTTTCCGCTTCACAGCAGCCCTCACTCTCAACGCTCTGGGTTGCCCATCAACACAGCTGTAACTCAGCGCTCACTGTTGCCCATTCATAGCAGCTATAACTCTCAGCGCTCTGTTGACCCTTCATTGTAGCTCTGACTAAATCTCAGCGCTCTCTGTTGCCCCTTCACACCAGCTCTATCTCGCAGCACACCGTGTTGCCCCTTCAACGCAGCTCTAACTCTCAGAGCTCTCTCTGTTTCCCCTTCACAGCAGCTCTAACTCTAAGTGCTCTCAGTTGCCCCTTCTCAGCAGCTCTAACTTCCAGTGCTCTGTGTTGCCCCTTCACAGCAGCTCTAACTCTCAGCGCTCTCTATTGCCCCTTCACAGGAGCTCTGACTAACTCTCACCTCTCTGTTTGCTCCTTCAGAGCAGCTCTAATTCTAAGCGCTCTCAGTTGCCCCTTCACAGCAGCTGTAAA
Source organism: Globicephala melas (assembly GCF_963455315.2). Classification (NCBI taxonomy): domain Eukaryota; kingdom Metazoa; phylum Chordata; class Mammalia; order Artiodactyla; family Delphinidae; genus Globicephala; species Globicephala melas. The sequence continues at coordinate 39,995 of NW_027207646.1, read as the reverse complement.
CCTCATCGCTCTCTCTTCCCCCTTCAACGCAGCTCTAACGCTCAGCGCTCGCTGTTGCCTCTTCAGAGCAGCTCTAACTCTCACCACTCTGTTTCCGCTTCACAGCAGCCCTGACTCTCTACGCTCTCTGTTGCCCCTTCACAGCGGCTTTAACTCTAAGCGCTCTCAGTTGCCCCTTCACAGCAGCTCTAACTCTCAGAGCGCTCTGTTGCCCCTTCAGAGGAGCTCTGACTAAATCTCAGCGCTCTCTGTTTCCCCTCCAAAGCAGCTTGAACTCTCAGTGCTCTCTATTGCCCCTTCACAGGAGCTCTGACAAACTCTCACCGCTCTGTTTGCTACTGGAGAGCAGCTCTAAATCTAAGCGCTCTCATTTACCCCTTCAATGCAGCTCTAACTCACAGCACTCTTTGTTGCCCCTTTAACGCAGCTCTAACTAGCAGTGCTCTCTGTTGCCCTTCAGAGCAGCTCTGACTGAATCTCAGCGCTCTCTGTTTCCCCTCCACAGCAGCTCTATCTCTCAGCGCTCTGTTTGCTTCTTCACAGCAGCTCTAATTCTAAGCGCTCTCAGTTGCCCCTTCACAGCAGCTCTGAACCTCAGCGAGCTCTGTTGCCCCTTCACAGCAGCTCTAACTCTCAGCGCTGTGTCTTGCCCCTTCACAGCAGCTCTAACTCTCTCCACTCTCTTTTTCCCCTTCACAGCAGCTCTAACTCCACCACTGTTTCCGCTTCACAGCAGCCCTGACTCTCATCGCTCTGTGTTGCCCCTTCAACGCAGCTCTAACTCTCAGCGCTCGCTGTTGCCCCTTCAGTGCAGCTCTCACTAAATCTCAGCGCTCTGTGTTGCCCCTTCACAGAAGCTCTCTCAGCGCTCTCTGTTGCCCTTCTGAGCAGCTCTGACTAAATCTCAGCGCTCTCTGTTTCCCCTCCACAGCAGCTCAATCTCTCAGCGCTCTGTTTGCTTCTTCAGGGCAGCTCCTATTCTAAGCCCTCTCAGTTGCCCCTTCACAGCAGCTCTAAACCTCACCGAGGTTCACAGCAGCTCTAACTCTCAGCGTGCTCTGTTGCCCTTCAGAGCAGCTCTGACTAACTCTCCGTGCTTTCTGTTGACCCTTCAGATCAGTCTGACTAACTCTCAGCGCTCCCAGTTGCCCCTTCACAGCAGCTCTAACTCTCACTGCACTCTGTTGCCCCTTCAGAAGAGCTCTGACTAAATCTCAGCGATCTGTGTTGCCCCTTCACAGCAGCTCTAAATCTCAGCGCTGTGTGTTGCCCCTTCACAACAGCTGTAACTCTCACCACTCTCTGTTTCCCCTTCACAGCAGCGCTAACTCTCACCAATCTCTGTTTCCGCTTCACAGCAACCCTGACTCTCTACGCTCTCTGTTGCCCCTTCACAGCGGCTTTAACTCTAAGTGCTCTCAGTTGCCCCTTCACAGCAGCTCTAACTCTCAGACCGCTGTGTTGCCCCTTCAGAAGAGCTCTGACTAAATCTCAGCGCTCTCCGTGGCCCCTTCACAGCAGCTCTACCTCTCAGAGCTCTCTCTGTTGCCCCATCACAGCCGCTCTAACTCTCACCGCTATCTGTTGCCCCATCACAGCCGCTCTAACTCTCACCGCTATCTGTTGCCCCTTCGCAGGAGCTCTAACTCTCAGCGCTATGTGTTGCCCCTTCTCAGCAATGCTAAATCTCAGCGCTCTGTGTTGCCCCTTCACAGCAGCTCTAATTCTCAGCGCTGTTTCCCCATCACAGCAGCTCGAACTCTCAGCGCTCTGTGTTGCCCCTTCAACGCAGCTCTAATTCTCAGCGATCCCTGGTGCCACTTCACAGGAGCGCTGACTAACTCTAAAGCGCTCTGTATGGCCCCATCAACGCAGCTCTAACTCTCAAGCCCTCTCTGTTGCCCCTTCACAGGAGCTCTAACTCTCAGCCCCCTCTGTTGTCCCTTCCGAGCAGCTCTGACTAAATCTCAGCGATCTGTGTTGCCCCTTCACAGCAGCTCTAACTCTCAGCGCGCTCTGTTGCCCTTCAGAGTAGCACTGACTAAATCTCAGCGCTTTCTGTTGGCCCTTCACAGCAGCTCTAACTCTCAGAGCGCTCTGTTGCCCCTTCAGAGGAGCTCTGACTAAATGTCAGCGCTCTCTGTTGCCCATTCATAGCAGCTCTAACTCTCAGAGCGCTCTGTTGCCCCTTCAGAAGAGCTCTGACTAAATCTCAGCGCTCTCTGTTGCCCCTTCACAGCAGCTCTAAATCTCAGCGCTGTGTGTTGCCCCTTCACAACAGCTGTAACTCTCACCACTCTCTGTTTCCCCTTCACAGCAGCGCTAACTCTCACCAATCTCTGTTTCCGCTTCACAGCAGCCCTGACTCTCTACGCTCTCTGTTGCCCCTTCACAGCGGCTTTAACTCTAAGTGCTCTCAGTTGCCCTTTCACAGCAGCTCTAACTCTCAGAGCGCCTTGTTGCCCCTTCAGAGTAGCTCTGACTGAATCTCAGCGCTCTCTGTTTCCCCTCCACACCACCTCTATCTCTCAGCGCTCTTTGCTTCTTCAGAGCAGCTCTAATTCTAAGCGCTCTCAGTTGCCCCTTCACAGCAGCTCTGAACTTCAGCGAGCTCTGTTGCCCCTTCACAGCAGCTCTAACTCACAGCACTCTTTGTTGCCCCTTTAATGCAGCTCTAACTATCAGCGCTCTCTGTTGCCCTTCAGAGCAGCTCTGACTGAATCTCAGCGCTCTCTGTATCCCCTCCACAGCACCTCTATCTCTCAGCGCTCCGTTTGCTTCTTCACAGCAGCTCTAATTCTAAGCGCTCTCAGTTGCCCCTTCACAGCAGCTCTGACCTCAGCGAGCTCTGTTGCCCCTTCACAGCAGCTCTAACTCTCAGCGCTGTGTGTTGCCCCTTCACAACAGCTCTAACTCTCACCATTCTGTTTCCACTTCACAGCAGCCCTGACTCTCAACGCTCTGTGTTGCCCCTTCAACGCAGCTCTAACTCTCAGCGCTCGCTGTTGCTCCTTCAGTGCAGCTCTCACTAAATCTCAGCGCTCTGTGTTGCCCCTTCACAGAAGCTCTCTCAGCGCTCTCTGTTGCCCCTTCACACCAGCTCTATCTCGCAGCACACCGTGTTGCCCCTTCAACGCAGCTCTAACTCTCAGAGCTCTCTCTGTTTCCCCTTCACAGCAGCTCTAACTCTAAGCGCTCTCAGTTGCCCCTTCAATGCAGCTCTATAACTCACAGCACTCTCTGTTCCCACTTTAACGCAGCTCTAACTCTCACCGCTCTCTGTTGCCCTTCAGAGCAGCTCTGACTAAATCTCAGTGCTCTCTGTTTCCCCAAGGCAGCTTTAACTCTCAGCGCTCTCTATTGCCCCTTCACAGGAGCTCTAACTCTCACCGCTCTGTTTGCTACTTGAGAGCAGCTCTAATTCTAAGCGCTCTCAGTTGCCCCTTCACAGCAGCTGTAAACCTCAGCGAGCTCTGTTGCCCCTTCAACGCAGCTCTAACGCTCAGCGCTCGCTCTTGCCCCTTCCGAGCAGCTCTGACTAAATCTCAGCGCGCTGTGTTGCCCCTTCACAGAAGCTCTAACTCTCAGTGCGCTCTGTTGCCATTCAGAATAGCACTGACTAAATCTCAGCGCTTTCTGTGGCCCCTTCACAGCAGCTCTAACTCTCAGAGCGCTCTGTTACCCCTTCAGAAGAGCTCTGACTAAATCTCAGCGATCTGTGTTGCCCCTTCACAGCAGCTCTAAATCTCAGCGCTGTGTGTTGCCCCTTCACAACAGCTGTAACTCTCACCACTCTCTGTTTCCCCTTCACAGCAGCGCTAACTCTCACCAATCTCTGTTTCCGCTTCACAGCAGCCCTGACTCTCTACGCTCTCTGTTGCCCCTTCACAGCGGCTTTAACTCTAAGTGCTCTCAGTTGCCCCTTCACAGCAGCTCTAACTCTCAGACCGCTCTGTTGCCCCTTCAGAAGAGCTCTGACTAAATCTCAGCGCTCTCCGTGGCCCCTTCACAGCAGCTCTACCTCTCAGAGCTCTCTCTGTTGCCCCTTCACAGCAGCTCTAAGTCTCAGCCCTGTCTGTGCCCCTTCACAGCAGTTCTGACTAACTCTCAGCCCTCTCTGTTGCCCCATCACAGCCGCTCTAACTCTCACCGCTATCTGTTGCCCCTTCGCAGGAGCTCTAACTCTCAGCGCTATGTGTTGCCCCTTCTCAGCAATGCTAAATCTCAGCGCTCTGTGTTGCCCCTTCACAGCAGCTCTAATTCTCAGCGCTGTTTCCCCATCACAGCAGCTCGAACTCTCAGCGCTCTGTGTTGCCCCTTCAACGCAGCTCTAATTCTCAGCGATCCCTGGTGCCACTTCACAGGAGCGCTGACTAACTCTAAAGCGCTCTGTATGGCCCCATCAACGCAGCTCTAACTCTCAAGCCCTCTCTGTTGCCCCTTCACAGGAGCTCTAACTCTCAGCCCCCTCTGTTGTCCCTTCCGAGCAGCTCTGACTAAATCTCAGCGATCTGTGTTGCCCCTTCACAGCAGCTCTAACTCTCAGCGCGCTCTGTTGCCCTTCAGAGTAGCACTGACTAAATCTCAGCGCTTTCTGTTGGCCCTTCACAGCAGCTCTAACTCTCAGAGCGCTCTGTTGCCCCTTCAGAGGAGCTCTGACTAAATCTCAGCGCTCTCTGTTGCCCATTCATAGCAGATATAACTCTCAGCGCTCTGTTGCCCCTTCATAGCAGCTCTGACTAAATCTCAGCGCTCTCTGTGTCCCCTTCACACCAGCTCTATCTCTCAGCGCTCTGTGTTGCCCCTTCACAGAAGCTCTCTCAGCGCTCTCTGTTGCCCCTTCACACCAGCTCTATCTCGCAGCACACCGTGTTGCCCCTTCAACGCAGCTCTAACTCTCAGAGCTCTCTCTGTTTCCCCTTCACAGCAGCTCTAACTCTAAGCGCTCTCAGTTGCCCCTTCAATGCAGCTCTATAACTCACAGCACTCTCTGTTCCCACTTTAACGCAGCTCTAACTCTCACCGCTCTCTGTTGCCCTTCAGAGCAGCTCTGACTAAATCTCAGTGCTCTCTGTTTCCCCAAGGCAGCTTTAACTCTCAGCGCTCTCTATTGCCCCTTCACAGGAGCTCTAACTCTCACCGCTCTGTTTGCTACTTGAGAGCAGCTCTAATTCTAAGCGCTCTCAGTTGCCCCTTCACAGCAGCTGTAAACCTCAGCGAGCTCTGTTGCCCCTTCAACGCAGCTCTAACTCTCAGCGCTCGCTGTTGCCCCTTCAGTGCAGCTCTGACTAAATCTCAGCGCGCTGTGTTGCCCCTTCACAGAAACTCTCTCAGCACGCTCTGTTGCCCCATCACAGCAGCTGGAACTCTCCGCGCGCTCTGTTGCCCTTCAGAGTAGCACTAAATCTCAGCGCTTTCTGTGGCCCCTTCACAGCAGCTCTAACTCTCAGAGCGCTCTGTTGCCCCTTCAGAGGAGCTCCGCCTAAATCTCAGCGATCTGTGTTGCCCCTTCACAGCAGCTCTAAATCTCAGCGCTGTGTGTTGCCCCTTCACAAAAGCTGTAACTCTCAGTGCGCTCTGTTGCCATTCAGAGTAGCACTGACTAAATCTCAGCGCTTTCTGTGGCCCCTTCACAGCAGCTCTAACTCTCAGAGCGCTCTGTTGCCCCTTCAGAAGAGCTCTGACTAAATCTCAGCGATCTGTGTTGCCCCTTCACAGCAGCTCTAAATGTCAGCGCTGTGTGTTGCCCCTTCACAACAGCTGTAACTCTCACCACTCTCTGTTTCCCCTTCACAGCAGCGCTAACTCTCACCAATCTCTGTTTCCGCTTCACAGCAGCCCTGACTCTCTACGCTCTCTGTTGCCCCTTCACAGCGGCTTTAACTCTAAGTGCTCTCAGTTGCCCCTTCACAGCAGCTCTAACTCTCAGACCGCTCTGTTGCCCCTTCAGAAGAGCTCTGACTAAATCTCAGCGCTCTCCGTGGCCCCTTCACAGCAGCTCTACCTCTCAGAGCTCTCTCTGTTGCCCCTTCACAGCAGCTCTAAGTCTCAGCCCTGTCTGTTGCCCCTTCACAGCAGTTCTGACTAACTCTCAGCCCTCTCTGTTGCCCCATCACAGCCGCTCTAACTCTCACCGCTATCTGTTGCCCCTTCGCAGGAGCTCTAACTCTCAGCGCTCTGTGTTGCCCCTTCTCAGCAATGCTAAATCTCAGCGCTCTGTGTTGCCCCTTCACAGCAGCTCTAATTCTCAGCGCTGTTTCCCCATCACAGCAGCTCGAACTCTCAGCGCTCTGTGTTGCCCCTTCAACGCAGCTCTAATTCTCAGCGATCCCTGGTGCCACTTCACAGGAGCGCTGACTAACTCTAAAGCGCTCTGTATGGCCCCATCAACGCAGCTCTAACTCTCAAGCCCTCTCTGTTGCCCCTTCACAGGAGCTCTAACTCTCAGCCCCCTCTGTTGTCCCTTCCGAGCAGCTCTGACTAAATCTCAGCGATCTGTGTTGCCCCTTCACAGCAGCTCTAACTCTCAGCGCGCTCTGTTGCCCTTCAGAGGAGCTCTGACTAAATCTCAGCGCTCTCTGTTGCCCATTCATAGCAGCTATAACTCTCAGCGCTCTGTTGCCCCTTCATAGCAGCTCTGACTAAATCTCAGCGCTCTCTGTGTCCCCTTCACACCAGCTCTATCTCTCAGCGCTCTGTGTTGCCCCTTCACAGAAGCTCTCTCAGCGCTCTCTGTTGCCCCTTCACACCAGCTCTATCTCGCAGCACACCGTGTTGCCCCTTCAACGCAGCTCTAACTCTCAGAGCTCTCTCTGTTTCCCCTTCACAGCAGCTCTAACTCTAAGCGCTCTCAGTTGCCCCTTCAATGCAGCTCTATAACTCACAGCACTCTCTGTTCCCACTTTAACGCAGCTCTAACTCTCACCGCTCTCTGTTGCCCTTCAGAGCAGCTCTGACTAAATCTCAGTGCTCTCTGTTTCCCCAAGGCAGCTTTAACTCTCAGCGCTCTCTATTGCCCCTTCACAGGAGCTCTAACTCTCACCGCTCTGTTTGCTACTTGAGAGCAGCTCTAATTCTAAGCGCTCTCAGTTGCCCCTTCACAGCAGCTGTAAACCTCAGCGAGCTCTGTTGCCCCTTCAACGCAGCTCTAACTCTCAGCGCTCGCTGTTGCCCCTTCAGTGCAGCTCTGACTAAATCTCAGCGCGCTGTGTTGCCCCTTCACAGAAACTCTCTCAGCACGCTCTGTTGCCCCTTCACAGCAGCTGGAACTCTCCGCGCGCTCTGTTGCCCTTCAGAGTAGCACTAAATCTCAGCGCTTTCTGTGGCCCCTTCACAGCAGCTCTAACTCTCAGAGCGCTCTGTTGCCCCTTCAGAGGAGCTCCGCCTAAATCTCAGCGATCTGTGTTGCCCCTTCACAGCAGCTCTAAATCTCAGCGCTGTGTGTTGCCCCTTCACAAAAGCTGTAACTCTCAGTGCGCTCTGTTGCCATTCAGAGTAGCACTGACTAAATCTCAGCGCTTTCTGTGGCCCCTTCACAGCAGCTCTAACTCTCAGAGCGCTCTGTTGCCCCTTCAGAAGAGCTCTGACTAAATCTCAGCGATCTGTGTTGCCCCTCCACAGCAGCTCAATCTCTCAGCGCTGTTTGCTTCTTCAGAGCAGCTCTAATTCTAAGCCCTCTCAGTTGCCCCTTCACAGCAGCTCTAAACCTCACCGAGGTTCACAGCAGCTCTAACTCTCAGCGCGCTCTGTTGCCCTTCAGAGGTGCTCTGACTAACTCTCCGTGCTTTCTGTTGACCCTTCAGATCAGTCTGACTAACTCTCAGCGCTCCCGGTTGCCCCTTCAGAGCAGCTCTAACTCTCACCGCCCTGTGTTGCCACTTCAATGCCGTTCTAATTCTCAGCACTCTTTATTGCCCCTTCAGAGCAGCTCTAACTCTCAGAGCACTCTGTTGCCCTTCAGAGCAGCTCTGACTAAATCTCAGTGCTCTCTGTTTGCCCAAGGCAGCTTTAACTCTCAGCGCTCTCTATTGCCCCTTCACAGGAGCTCTAACTCTCACCGCTCTGTTTGCTACTTGAGAGCAGCTCTAATTCTAAGCGCTCTCAGTTGCCCCTTCACAGCAGCTGTAAACCTCAGCGAGCTCTGTTGCCCCTTCAACGCAGCTCTAATGCTCAGCGCTCGCTCTTGCCCCTTCCGAGCAGCTCTGACTAAATCTCAGCGCGCTGTGTTGCCCCTTCACAGAAGCTCTAACTCTCAGAGCGCTCTGTTGCCCATTCAGAAGAGCTCTGACTAAATCTCAGCGATCTGTGTTGCCCCTTCACAGCAGCTCTAAATCTCAGCGCTGTGTGTTGCCCCTTCACAACAGCTGTAACTCTCACCACTCTCTGTTTCCCCTTCACAGCAGCGCTAACTCTCACCAATCTCTGTTTCCGCTTCACAGCAGCCCTGACTCTCTACGCTCTCTGTTGCCCCTTCACAGCGGCTTTAACTCTAAGTGCTCTCAGTTGCCCCTTCACAGCAGCTCTAACTCTCAGACCGCTCTGTTGCCCCTTCAGAAGAGCTCTGACTAAATCTCAGCGCTCTCCGTGGCCCCTTCACAGCAGCTCTACCTCTCAGAGCTCTCTCTGTTGCCCCTTCACAGCAGCTCTAAGTCTCAGCCCTGTCTGTTGCCCCTTCACAGCAGTTCTGACTAACTCTCAGCCCTCTCTGTTACCCCATCACAGCCGCTCTAACTCTCACCGCTATCTGTTGCCCCTTCGCAGGAGCTCTAACTCTCAGCGCTCTGTGTTGCCCCTTCTCAGCAATGCTAAATCTCAGCGCTCTGTGTTGCCCCTTCACAGCAGCTCTAATTCTCAGCGCTGTTTCCCCATCACAGCAGCTCGAACTCTCAGCGCTCTGTGTTGCCCCTTCAACGCAGCTCTAATTCTCAGCGATCCCTGGTGCCACTTCACAGGAGCGCTGACTAACTCTAAAGCGCTCTGTATGGCCCCATCAACGCAGCTCTAACTCTCAAGCCCTCTCTGTTGCCCCTTCACAGGAGCTCTAACACTCAGCCCCCTCTGTTGTCCCTTCCGAGCAGCTCTGACTAAATCTCAGCGATCTGTGTTGCCCCTTCACAGCAGCTCTAACTCTCAGCGCGCTCTGTTGCCCTTCAGAGTAGCACTGACTAAATCTCAGCGCTTTCTGTTGGCCCTTCACAGCAGCTCTAACTCTCAGAGCGCTCTGTTGCCCCTTCAGAGGAGCTCTGACTAAATCTCAGCGCTCTCTGTTGACCATTCATAGCAGCTATAACTCTCAGCGCTCTGGTGCCCCTTCATAGCAGCTCTGACTAAATCTCAGCGCTCTCTGTGTCCCCTTCACACCAGCTCTATCTCTCAGCGCTCTGTGTTGCCCCTTCACAGAAGCTCTCTCAGCGCTCTCTGTTGCCCCTTCACACCAGCTCTATCTCGCAGCACACCGTGTTGCCCCTTCAACGCAGCTCTAACTCTCAGAGCTCTCTCTGTTTCCCCTTCACAGCAGCTCTAACTCTAAGCGCTCTCAGTTGCCCCTTCAATGCAGCTCTATAACTCACAGCACTCTCTGTTCCCACTTTAACGCAGCTCTAACTCTCACCGCTCTCTGTTGCCCTTCAGAGCAGCTCTGACTAAATCTCAGTGCTCTCTGTTTGCCCAAGGCAGCTTTAACTCTCAGCGCTCTCTATTGCCCCTTCACAGGAGCTCTAACTCTCACCGCTCTGTTTGCTACTTGAGAGCAGCTCTAATTCTAAGCGCTCTCAGTTGCCCCTTCACAGCAGCTGTAAACCTCAGCGAGCTCTGTTGCCCCTTCAACGCAGCTCTAACGCTCAGCGCTCGCTCTTGCCCCTTCCGAGCAGCTCTGACTAAATCTCAGCGCTTTCTGTGGCCCCTTCACAGCAGCTCTAACTCTCAGAGCGCTCTGTTGCCCCTTCAGAAGAGCTCTGACTAAATCTCAGCGATCTGTGTTGCCCCTTCACAGCAGCTCTAAATCTCAGCGCTGTGTGTTGCCCCTTCACAACAGCTGTAACTCTCACCACTCTCTGTTTCCCCTTCACAGCAGCGCTAACTCTCACCAATCTGTTTCCGCTTCACAGCAGCCCTGACTCTCTACGCTCTCTGTTGCCCCTTCACAGCGGCTTTAACTCTAAGTGCTCTCAGTTGCCCCTTCACAGCAGCTCTAACTCTCAGACCGCTCTGTTGCCCCTTCAGAAGAGCTCTGACTAAATCTCAGCGCTCTCCGTGGCCCCTTCACAGCAGCTCTACCTCTCAGAGCTCTCTCTGTTGCCCCTTCACAGCAGCTCTAAGACTCAGCCCTGTCTGTTGCCCCTTCACAGCAGTTCTGACTAACTCTCAGCCCTCTCTGTTGCCCCATCACAGCCGCTCTAACTCTCACCGCTATCTGTTGCCCCTTCGCAGGAGCTCTAACTCTCAGCGCTATGTGTTGCCCCTTCTCAGCAATGCTAAATCTCAGCGCTCTGTGTTGCCCCTTCACAGCAGCTCTAATTCTCAGCGCTGTTTCCCCATCACAGCAGCTCGAACTCTCAGCGCTCTGTGTTGCCCCTTCAACGCAGCTCTAATTCTCAGCGATCCCTGGTGCCACTTCACAGGAGCGCTGACTAACTCTAAAGCGCTCTGTATGGCCCCATCAACGCAGCTCTAACTCTCAAGCCCTCTCTGTTGCCCCTTCACAGGAGCTCTAACTCTCAGCCCCCTCTGTTGTCCCTTCCGAGCAGCTCTGACTAAATCTCAGCGATCTGTGTTGCCCCTTCACAGCAGCTCTAACTCTCAGCGCGCTCTGTTGCCCTTCAGAGTAGCACTGACTAAATCTCAGCGCTTTCTGTTGGCCCTTCACAGCAGCTCTAACTCTCAGAGCGCTCTGTTGCCCCTTCAGAGGAGCTCTGACTAAATCTCAGCGCTCTCTGTTGCCCATTCATAGCAGCTATAACTCTCAGCGCTCTGTTGCCCCTTCATAGCAGCTCTGACTAAATCTCAGCGCTCTCTGTGTCCCCTTCACACCAGCTCTATCTCTCAGCGCTCTGTGTTGCCCCTTCACAGAAGCTCTCTCAGCGCTCTCTGTTGCCCCTTCACACCAGCTCTATCTCGCAGCACACCGTGTTGCCCCTTCAACGCAGCTCTAACTCTCAGAGCTCTCTCTGTTTCCCCTTCACAGCAGCTCTAACTCTAAGCGCTCTCAGTTGCCCCTTCAATGCAGCTCTATAACTCACAGCACTCTCTGTTCCCACTTTAACGCAGCTCTAACTCTCACCGCTCTCTGTTGCCCTTCAGAGCAGCTCTGACTAAATCTCAGTGCTCTCTGTTTCCCCAAGGCAGCTTTAACTCTCAGCGCTCTCTATTGCCCCTTCACAGGAGCTCTAACTCTCACCGCTCTGTTTGCTAATTGAGAGCAGCTCTAATTCTAAGCGCTCTCAGTTGCCCCTTCACAGCAGCTGTAAACCTCAGCGAGCTCTGTTGCCCCTTCAACGCAGCTCTAACTCTCAGCGCTCGCTGTTGCCCCTTCAGTGCAGCTCTGACTAAATCTCAGCGCGCTGTGTTGCCCCTTCACAGAAACTCTCTCAGCACGCTCTGTTGCCCCATCACAGCAGCTGGAACTCTCAGCGCGCTCTGTTGCCCTTCAGAGTAGCACTAAATCTCAGCGCTTTCTGTGGCCCCTTCACAGCAGCTCTAACTCTCAGAGCGCTCTGTTGCCCCTTCAGAGGAGCTCCGCCTAAATCTCAGCGATCTGTGTTGCCCCTTCACAGCAGCTCTAAATCTCAGCGCTGTGTGTTGCCCCTTCACAAAAGCTGTAACTCTCAGTGCGCTCTGTTGCCATTCAGAGTAGCACTAAATCTCAGCGCTTTCTGTTGCCCCTTCACAGCAGCTCTAACTCTCAGAGCGCTCTGTTGCCCCTCCAGAGGAGCTCTGACTAAATCTCAGCGCTCTCTGTGTCCCCTTCACACCAGCTCTACCTCTCAGCGCTCTGTGTTGCCCCTTCAACGCAGCTCTAATTCTCAGCGATCTCTGGTGCCCCTTCACAGGAGCACTGACCGACTCTCAAGCGCTCTGTGTTGCCCCTTCACAGCAGCTGTAACTCTAAGTGCTCTCAGTTGCCCCTTCTCAGCAGCTCTAACTTCCAGTGCTGTGTGTTGCCCCTTCACAGCAGCTCTAACTCTCAGCGCTCTCTATTGCCCCTTCACAGGAGCTCTGACTAACTCTCACCGCTCTGTTTGCTCCTTCAGAGCAGCTCTAATTCTAAGCGCTCTCAGTTGCCCGTTCACAGCAGCTGTAAACCTCATCGCTCTCTCTTGCCCCTTCAACGCAGCTCTAACGCTCAGCGCTCGCTGTTGCCTCTTCAGAGCAGCTCTAACTCTCACCACTCTGTTTCCGCTTCACAGCAGCCCTGACTCTCAACGCTCTGTGTTGCCCCTTCAACGCAGCTGTAACTCAGAGCTCACTGTTGCCCATTCATAGCAGATATAACTCTCAGCCCTGACTGTTGCCCCTTCAGAGCAGCTCTGAATAAATCTCAGCGCTCTCTGTTGCCCCTTCACACCAGCTCTATCTCTCGGCGCTCTGTGCTGCCCCTTCAACGCAGTTCTAACTCTCACCTCTCTCTCTTGCACAGTCACAGCAGCTCTAACTACCTCTCACCGCTATCTGTTGCCCCTTCACAGGAGCTCTAACTCTCAGCGCTATGTGTTGCCCCTTCTCAGCAACGCTAAATCTCACCACTCCGTGTTGCCTCTTCAACGCAGCTCTAATTCTCAGCGATCCCTGGTGCCCCTTCACAGGAGCGCTGACTGACTCTCAAGCGTTGTCTGCTGCCCCTACACAGCAGCTGTAACTCTAAGTGCACTCAGTTGCCCCTTCTCAGCAGCTCTAACTTCCAGTGCTCTGTGTTGCCCCTTCACAGCAGCTCTAACGCTGAGCTCTCTCAGTTGCCCCTTCAATGCAGCTCTAACTCACAGCGCTCTGTGTTGCCCCTTCAACGCAGCTGTAACTCTCACGGATCTCTGTTGCCCTTTCACAGCAGCTCTAACTCTAAGAACTCTCATTTGCCCCTTCAATGCAGCCCTAACGCACAGCACTCTGGGTTGCCCCTTCAGTGCAGCTCTGACTAAATCTCAGCGCTCTGTGTTTCCCCTTCACAGAAGCTTTCTCAGCGCTCTGTGTAGCCCCTACACAGCAGCTCTAAATCTCAGCGCTGTGTGTTGCCCCTTCACAACAGCTGGAACTCTCACCACTCTCTGTTTCCCTTTCACAGCAGCTCTAACTCTCACCACTCTGTTTCCGCTTCACAGCAGCCCTCACTCTCAACGCTCTGGGTTGCCCATCAACACAGCTGTAACTCAGCGCTCACTGTTGCCCATTCATAGCAGCTATAACTCTCAGCGCTCTGTTGACCCTTCATTGTAGCTCTGACTAAATCTCAGCGCTCTCTGTTGCCCCTTCACACCAGCTCTATCTCGCAGCACACCGTGTTGCCCCTTCAACGCAGCTCTAACTCTCAGAGCTCTCTCTGTTTCCCCTTCACAGCAGCTCTAACTCTAAGTGCTCTCAGTTGCCCCTTCTCAGCAGCTCTAACTTCCAGTGCTCTGTGTTGCCCCTTCACAGCAGCTCTAACTCTCAGCGCTCTCTATTGCCCCTTCACAGGAGCTCTGACTAACTCTCACCTCTCTGTTTGCTCCTTCAGAGCAGCTCTAATTCTAAGCGCTCTCAGTTGCCCCTTCACAGCAGCTGTAAACCTCATCGCTCTCTCTTCCCCCTTCAACGCAGCTCTAACGCTCAGCGCTCGCTGTTGCCTCTTCAGAGCAGCTCTAACTCTCACCACTCTGTTTCCGCTTCACAGCAGCCCTGACTCTCTACGCTCTCTGTTGCCCCTTCACAGCGGCTTTAACTCTAAGCGCTCTCAGTTGCCCCTTCACAGCAGCTCTAACTCTCAGAGCGCTCTGTTGCCCCTTCAGAGGAGCTCTGACTAAATCTCAGCGCTCTCTGTTTCCCCTCCAAAGCAGCTTGAACTCTCAGTGCTCTCTATTGCCCCTTCACAGGAGCTCTGACAAACTCTCACCGCTCTGTTTGCTACTGGAGAGCAGCTCTAAATCTAAGCGCTCTCATTTACCCCTTCAATGCAGCTCTAACTCACAGCACTCTTTGTTGCCCCTTTAACGCAGCTCTAACTAGCAGTGCTCTCTGTTGCCCTTCAGAGCAGCTCTGACTGAATCTCAGCGCTCTCTGTTTCCCCTCCACAGCAGCTCTATCTCTCAGCGCTCTGTTTGCTTCTTCACAGCAGCTCTAATTCTAAGCGCTCTCAGTTGCCCCTTCACAGCAGCTCTGAACCTCAGCGAGCTCTGTTGCCCCTTCACAGCAGCTCTAACTCTCAGCGCTGTGTCTTGCCCCTTCACAGCAGCTCTAACTCTCTCCACTCTCTTTTTCCCCTTCACAGCAGCTCTAACTCCACCACTGTTTCCGCTTCACAGCAGCCCTGACTCTCATCGCTCTGTGTTGCCCCTTCAACGCAGCTCTAACTCTCAGCGCTCGCTGTTGCCCCTTCAGTGCAGCTCTCACTAAATCTCAGCGCTCTGTGTTGCCCCTTCACAGAAGCTCTCTCAGCGCTCTCTGTTGCCCTTCTGAGCAGCTCTGACTAAATCTCAGCGCTCTCTGTTTCCCCTCCACAGCAGCTCAATCTCTCAGCGCTCTGTTTGCTTCTTCAGGGCAGCTCCTATTCTAAGCCCTCTCAGTTGCCCCTTCACAGCAGCTCTAAACCTCACCGAGGTTCACAGCAGCTCTAACTCTCAGCGTGCTCTGTTGCCCTTCAGAGCAGCTCTGACTAACTCTCCGTGCTTTCTGTTGACCCTTCAGATCAGTCTGACTAACTCTCAGCGCTCCCAGTTGCCCCTTCACAGCAGCTCTAACTCTCAGAGCGCTCTGTTGCCCCTTCAGAAGAGCTCTGACTAAATCTCAGCGATCTGTGTTGCCCCTTCACAGCAGCTCTAAATCTCAGCGCTGTGTGTTGCCCCTTCACAACAGCTGTAACTCTCACCACTCTCTGTTTCCCCTTCACAGCAGCGCTAACTCTCACCAATCTCTGTTTCCGCTTCACAGCAGCCCTGACTCTCTACGCTCTCTGTTGCCCCTTCACAGCGGCTTTAACTCTAAGTGCTCTCAGTTGCCCCTTCACAGCAGCTCTAACTCTCAGACCGCTCTGTTGCCCCTTCAGAAGAGCTCTGACTAAATCTCAGCGCTCTCCGTGGCCCCTTCACAGCAGCTCTGCCTCTCAGAGCTCTCTCTGTTGCCCCTTCACAGCAGCTCTAAGTCTCAGCCCTGTCTGTTGCCCCTTCACAGCAGTTCTGACTAACTCTCAGCCCTCTCTGTTGCCCCATCACAGCCGCTCTAACTCTCACCGCTATCTGTTGCCCCTTCGCAGGAGCTCTAACTCTCAGCGCTCTGTGTTGCCCCTTCTCAGCAATGCTAAATCTCAGCGCTCTGTGTTGCCCCTTCACAGCAGCTCTAATTCTCAGCGATCCCTGGTGCCACTTCACAGGAGCGCTGACTAACTCTAAAGCGCTCTGTATGGCCCCATCAACGCAGCTCTAACTCTCAAGCCCTCTCTGTTGCCCCTTCACAGGAGCTCTAACACTCAGCCCCCTCTGTTGTCCCTTCCGAGCAGCTCTGACTAAATCTCAGCGATCTGTGTTGCCCCTTCACAGCAGCTCTAACTCTCAGCGCGCTCTGTTGCCATTCAGAGTAGCACTGACTAAATCTCAGCGCTTTCTGTTGGCCCTTCACAGCAGCTCTAACTCTCAGAGCGCTCTGTTGCCCCTTCAGAGGAGCTCTGACTAAATCTCAGCGCTCTCTGTTGACCATTCATAGCAGCTATAACTCTCAGCGCTCTGGTGCCCCTTCAGAGCAGCTCTGACTAAATCTCAGCGCTCTCTGTTTCCCCTCCAAAGCAGCTTGAACTCTCAGCGCTCTGTATTGCCCCTTCACAGGAGCTCTAACTCTCACCGCTCTGTTTGCTACTTGAGAGCAGCTCTAATTCTAAGCGCTCTCAGTTGCCCCTTCACAGCAGCTCTAAATCTCAGCGCTGTGTGTTGCCCCTTCACAACAGCTGTAAGTCTCACCACTCTCTGTTTCCCCTTCACAGCAGCTCTAACTCTCACCAATCTCTGTTTCCGCTTCACAGCAGCCCTGACTCTCTACGCTGTCTGTTGCCCCTTCACAGCGGCTTTAACTCTAAGCGCTCTCAGTTGCCCCTTCACAGCAGCTCTAACTCTCAGAGCGCTCTGTTGCCCCTTCAGAGCAGCTCTGACTAAATCTCAGCGCTCTCTGTTTCCCCTCCAAAGCAGCTTGAACTCTCAGTGCTCTGTATTGCCCCTTCACAGGAGCTCTGACTAACTCTCACCGCTCTGTTTGCTACTGGAGAGCAGCTCTAAATCTAAGCGCTCTCATTTACCCCTTCAATGCAGCTCTAACTCACAGCACTCTTTGTTGCCCCTTTAACGCAGCTCTAACTAGCAGCGCTCTCTGTTGCCCTGCAGAGCAGCTCTGACTGAATCTCAGCGCTCTCTGTTTCCCCTCCACAGGCAGCTCTATCTCTCAGCGCTCTGCTTCTTCAGAGCAGCTCTAATTCTAAGCGCTCTCAGTTGCCCCTTCACAGCAGCTCTGAAACTCAGCGAGCTCTGTTGCCCCTTCAACGCAGCTCTAACGCTCAGCGCTGGCTGTTGCCCCTTCAGTGCAGCTCTGACTAAATCTCAGCGCTCTGTGTTGCCCCTTCAGAGCAGCTCTAACTCTCAGTGCGCTCTGTTGCCCTTCAGAGTAGCACTGACTAAATCTCATCGCTTTCTGTTGCCCCTTCACAGCAGCTCTAACTCTCAGCACGCTCTGTTGCCCTTCAGAGTAGCACTGACTAAATCTCAGCGCTTTCTGTTGCCCCTTCACAGCAGCTCTAACTCTCAGAGCGCTCTGTTGCCCCTCCAGAGGAGCTCTGACTAAATCTCAGCGCTGTGTCCCCTTCACACCAGCTCTACCTCTCAGCGCTCTGTGTTGCCCCTTCAACGCAGCTCTAATTCTCAGCGATCTCTGGTGCCCCTTCACAGGAGCACTGACCGACTCTCAAGCGCTCTGTGTTGCCCCTTCACAGCAGCTGTAACTCTAAGTGCTCTCAGTTGCCCCTTCTCAGCAGCTCTAACTTCCAGTGCTGTGTGTTGCCCCTTCACAGCAGCTCTAACTCTCAGCGCTCTCTATTGCCCCTTCACAGGAGCTCTGACTAACTCTCACCGCTCTGTTTGCTCCTTCAGAGCAGCTCTAATTCTAAGCGCTCTCAGTTGCCCGTTCACAGCAGCTGTAAACCTCATCGCTCTCTCTTGCCCCTTCAACGCAGCTCTAACGCTCAGCGCTCGCTGTTGCCTCTTCAGAGCAGCTCTAACTCTCACCACTCTGTTTCCGCTTCACAGCAGCCCTGACTCTCAACGCTCTGTGTTGCCCCTTCAACGCAGCTGTAACTCAGAGCTCACTGTTGCCCATTCATAGCAGATATAACTCTCAGCCCTGACTGTTGCCCCTTCAGAGCAGCTCTGAATAAATCTCAGCGCTCTCTGTTGCCCCTTCACACCAGCTCTATCTCTCGGCGCTCTGTGCTGCCCCTTCAACGCAGTTCTAACTCTCACCTCTCTCTCTTGCACAGTCACAGCAGCTCTAACTACCTCTCACCGCTATCTGTTGCCCCTTCACAGGAGCTCTAACTCTCAGCGCTATGTGTTGCCCCTTCTCAGCAACGCTAAATCTCACCACTCCGTGTTGCCTCTTCAACGCAGCTCTAATTCTCAGCGATCCCTGGTGCCCCTTCACAGGAGCGCTGACTGACTCTCAAGCGTTGTCTGCTGCCCCTACACAGCAGCTGTAACTCTAAGTGCACTCAGTTGCCCCTTCTCAGCAGCTCTAACTTCCAGTGCTCTGTGTTGCCCCTTCACAGCAGCTCTAACGCTGAGCTCTCTCAGTTGCCCCTTCAATGCAGCTCTAACTCACAGCGCTCTGTGTTGCCCCTTCAACGCAGCTGTAACTCTCACGGATCTCTGTTGCCCTTTCACAGCAGCTCTAACTCTAAGAACTCTCATTTGCCCCTTCAATGCAGCCCTAACGCACAGCACTCTGGGTTGCCCCTTCAGTGCAGCTCTGACTAAATCTCAGCGCTCTGTGTTTCCCCTTCACAGAAGCTTTCTCAGCGCTCTGTGTAGCCCCTACACAGCAGCTCTAAATCTCAGCGCTGTGTGTTGCCCCTTCACAACAGCTGGAACTCTCACCACTCTCTGTTTCCCTTTCACAGCAGCTCTAACTCTCACCACTCTGTTTCCGCTTCACAGCAGCCCTCACTCTCAACGCTCTGGGTTGCCCATCAACACAGCTGTAACTCAGCGCTCACTGTTGCCCATTCATAGCAGCTATAACTCTCAGCGCTCTGTTGACCCTTCATTGTAGCTCTGACTAAATCTCAGCGCTCTCTGTTGCCCCTTCACACCAGCTCTATCTCGCAGCACACCGTGTTGCCCCTTCAACGCAGCTCTAACTCTCAGAGCTCTCTCTGTTTCCCCTTCACAGCAGCTCTAACTCTAAGTGCTCTCAGTTGCCCCTTCTCAGCAGCTCTAACTTCCAGTGCTCTGTGTTGCCCCTTCACAGCAGCTCTAACTCTCAGCGCTCTCTATTGCCCCTTCACAGGAGCTCTGACTAACTCTCACCTCTCTGTTTGCTCCTTCAGAGCAGCTCTAATTCTAAGCGCTCTCAGTTGCCCCTTCACAGCAGCTGTAAACCTCATCGCTCTCTCTTCCCCCTTCAACGCAGCTCTAACGCTCAGCGCTCGCTGTTGCCTCTTCAGAGCAGCTCTAACTCTCACCACTCTGTTTCCGCTTCACAGCAGCCCTGACTCTCTACGCTCTCTGTTGCCCCTTCACAGCGGCTTTAACTCTAAGCGCTCTCAGTTGCCCCTTCACAGCAGCTCTAACTCTCAGAGCGCTCTGTTGCCCCTTCAGAGGAGCTCTGACTAAATCTCAGCGCTCTCTGTTTCCCCTCCAAAGCAGCTTGAACTCTCAGTGCTCTCTATTGCCCCTTCACAGGAGCTCTGACAAACTCTCACCGCTCTGTTTGCTACTGGAGAGCAGCTCTAAATCTAAGCGCTCTCATTTACCCCTTCAATGCAGCTCTAACTCACAGCACTCTTTGTTGCCCCTTTAACGCAGCTCTAACTAGCAGTGCTCTCTGTTGCCCTTCAGAGCAGCTCTGACTGAATCTCAGCGCTCTCTGTTTCCCCTCCACAGCAGCTCTATCTCTCAGCGCTCTGTTTGCTTCTTCACAGCAGCTCTAATTCTAAGCGCTCTCAGTTGCCCCTTCACAGCAGCTCTGAACCTCAGCGAGCTCTGTTGCCCCTTCACAGCAGCTCTAACTCTCAGCGCTGTGTCTTGCCCCTTCACAGCAGCTCTAACTCTCTCCACTCTCTTTTTCCCCTTCACAGCAGCTCTAACTCCACCACTGTTTCCGCTTCACAGCAGCCCTGACTCTCATCGCTCTGTGTTGCCCCTTCAACGCAGCTCTAACTCTCAGCGCTCGCTGTTGCCCCTTCAGTGCAGCTCTCACTAAATCTCAGCGCTCTGTGTTGCCCCTTCACAGAAGCTCTCTCAGCGCTCTCTGTTGCCCTTCTGAGCAGCTCTGACTAAATCTCAGCGCTCTCTGTTTCCCCTCCACAGCAGCTCAATCTCTCAGCGCTCTGTTTGCTTCTTCAGGGCAGCTCCTATTCTAAGCCCTCTCAGTTGCCCCTTCACAGCAGCTCTAAACCTCACCGAGGTTCACAGCAGCTCTAACTCTCAGCGTGCTCTGTTGCCCTTCAGAGCAGCTCTGACTAACTCTCCGTGCTTTCTGTTGACCCTTCAGATCAGTCTGACTAACTCTCAGCGCTCCCAGTTGCCCCTTCACAGCAGCTCTAACTCTCAGAGCGCTCTGTTGCCCCTTCAGAAGAGCTCTGACTAAATCTCAGCGATCTGTGTTGCCCCTTCACAGCAGCTCTAAATCTCAGCGCTGTGTGTTGCCCCTTCACAACAGCTGTAACTCTCACCACTCTCTGTTTCCCCTTCACAGCAGCGCTAACTCTCACCAATCTCTGTTTCCGCTTCACAGCAGCCCTGACTCTCTACGCTCTCTGTTGCCCCTTCACAGCGGCTTTAACTCTAAGTGCTCTCAGTTGCCCCTTCACAGCAGCTCTAACTCTCAGACCGCTCTGTTGCCCCTTCAGAAGAGCTCTGACTAAATCTCAGCGCTCTCCGTGGCCCCTTCACAGCAGCTCTGCCTCTCAGAGCTCTCTCTGTTGCCCCTTCACAGCAGCTCTAAGTCTCAGCCCTGTCTGTTGCCCCTTCACAGCAGTTCTGACTAACTCTCAGCCCTCTCTGTTGCCCCATCACAGCCGCTCTAACTCTCACCGCTATCTGTTGCCCCTTCGCAGGAGCTCTAACTCTCAGCGCTCTGTGTTGCCCCTTCTCAGCAATGCTAAATCTCAGCGCTCTGTGTTGCCCCTTCACAGCAGCTCTAATTCTCAGCGCTGTTTCCCCATCACAGCAGCTCGAACTCTCAGCGCTCTGTGTTGCCCCTTCAACGCAGCTCTAATTCTCAGCGATCCCTGGTGCCACTTCACAGGAGCGCTGACTAACTCTAAAGCGCTCTGTATGGCCCCATCAACGCAGCTCTAACTCTCAAGCCCTCTCTGTTGCCCCTTCACAGGAGCTCTAACACTCAGCCCCCTCTGTTGTCCCTTCCGAGCAGCTCTGACTAAATCTCAGCGATCTGTGTTGCCCCTTCACAGCAGCTCTAACTCTCAGCGCGCTCTGTTGCCATTCAGAGTAGCACTGACTAAATCTCAGCGCTTTCTGTTGGCCCTTCACAGCAGCTCTAACTCTCAGAGCGCTCTGTTGCCCCTTCAGAGGAGCTCTGACTAAATCTCAGCGCTCTCTGTTGACCATTCATAGCAGCTATAACTCTCAGCGCTCTGGTGCCCCTTCAGAGCAGCTCTGACTAAATCTCAGCGCTCTCTGTTTCCCCTCCAAAGCAGCTTGAACTCTCAGCGCTCTGTATTGCCCCTTCACAGGAGCTCTAACTCTCACCGCTCTGTTTGCTACTTGAGAGCAGCTCTAATTCTAAGCGCTCTCAGTTGCCCCTTCACAGCAGCTCTAAATCTCAGCGCTGTGTGTTGCCCCTTCACAACAGCTGTAAGTCTCACCACTCTCTGTTTCCCCTTCACAGCAGCTCTAACTCTCACCAATCTCTGTTTCCGCTTCACAGCAGCCCTGACTCTCTACGCTGTCTGTTGCCCCTTCACAGCGGCTTTAACTCTAAGCGCTCTCAGTTGCCCCTTCACAGCAGCTCTAACTCTCAGAGCGCTCTGTTGCCCCTTCAGAGCAGCTCTGACTAAATCTCAGCGCTCTCTGTTTCCCCTCCAAAGCAGCTTGAACTCTCAGTGCTCTGTATTGCCCCTTCACAGGAGCTCTGACTAACTCTCACCGCTCTGTTTGCTACTGGAGAGCAGCTCTAAATCTAAGCGCTCTCATTTACCCCTTCAATGCAGCTCTAACTCACAGCACTCTTTGTTGCCCCTTTAACGCAGCTCTAACTAGCAGCGCTCTCTGTTGCCCTGCAGAGCAGCTCTGACTGAATCTCAGCGCTCTCTGTTTCCCCTCCACAGGCAGCTCTATCTCTCAGCGCTCTGCTTCTTCAGAGCAGCTCTAATTCTAAGCGCTCTCAGTTGCCCCTTCACAGCAGCTCTGAAACTCAGCGAGCTCTGTTGCCCCTTCAACGCAGCTCTAACGCTCAGCGCTGGCTGTTGCCCCTTCAGTGCAGCTCTGACTAAATCTCAGCGCTCTGTGTTGCCCCTTCAGAGCAGCTCTAACTCTCAGTGCGCTCTGTTGCCCTTCAGAGTAGCACTGACTAAATCTCATCGCTTTCTGTTGCCCCTTCACAGCAGCTCTAACTCTCAGCACGCTCTGTTGCCCTTCAGAGTAGCACTGACTAAATCTCAGCGCTTTCTGTTGCCCCTTCACAGCAGCTCTAACTCTCAGAGCGCTCTGTTGCCCCTCCAGAGGAGCTCTGACTAAATCTCAGCGCTGTGTCCCCTTCACACCAGCTCTACCTCTCAGCGCTCTGTGTTGCCCCTTCAACGCAGCTCTAATTCTCAGCGATCTCTGGTGCCCCTTCACAGGAGCACTGACCGACTCTCAAGCGCTCTGTGTTGCCCCTTCACAGCAGCTGTAACTCTAAGTGCTCTCAGTTGCCCCTTCTCAGCAGCTCTAACTTCCAGTGCTGTGTGTTGCCCCTTCACAGCAGCTCTAACTCTCAGCGCTCTCTATTGCCCCTTCACAGGAGCTCTGACTAACTCTCACCGCTCTGTTTGCTCCTTCAGAGCAGCTCTAATTCTAAGCGCTCTCAGTTGCCCGTTCACAGCAGCTGTAAACCTCATCGCTCTCTCTTGCCCCTTCAACGCAGCTCTAACGCTCAGCGCTCGCTGTTGCCTCTTCAGAGCAGCTCTAACTCTCACCACTCTGTTTCCGCTTCACAGCAGCCCTGACTCTCAACGCTCTGTGTTGCCCCTTCAACGCAGCTGTAACTCAGAGCTCACTGTTGCCCATTCATAGCAGATATAACTCTCAGCCCTGACTGTTGCCCCTTCAGAGCAGCTCTGAATAAATCTCAGCGCTCTCTGTTGCCCCTTCACACCAGCTCTATCTCTCGGCGCTCTGTGCTGCCCCTTCAACGCAGTTCTAACTCTCACCTCTCTCTCTTGCACAGTCACAGCAGCTCTAACTACCTCTCACCGCTATCTGTTGCCCCTTCACAGGAGCTCTAACTCTCAGCGCTTTGTGTTGCCCCTTCTCAGCAACGCTAAATCTCACCACTCCGTGTTGCCTCTTCAACGCAGCTCTAATTCTCAGCGATCCCTGGTGCCCCTTCACAGGAGCGCTGACTGACTCTCAAGCGTTGTCTGCTGCCCCTACACAGCAGCTGTAACTCTAAGTGCACTCAGTTGCCCCTTCTCAGCAGCTCTAACTTCCAGTGCTCTGTGTTGCCCCTTCACAGCAGCTCTAACGCTGAGCTCTCTCAGTTGCCCCTTCAATGCAGCTCTAACTCACAGCGCTCTGTGTTGCCCCTTCAACGCAGCTGTAACTCTCACGGATCTCTGTTGCCCTTTCACAGCAGCTCTAACTCTAAGAACTCTCATTTGCCCCTTCAATGCAGCCCTAACGCACAGCACTCTGGGTTGCCCCTTCAGTGCAGCTCTGACTAAATCTCAGCGCTCTGTGTTTCCCCTTCACAGAAGCTTTCTCAGCGCTCTGTGTAGCCCCTACACAGCAGCTCTAAATCTCAGCGCTGTGTGTTGCCCCTTCACAACAGCTGGAACTCTCACCACTCTCTGTTTCCCTTTCACAGCAGCTCTAACTCTCACCACTCTGTTTCCGCTTCACAGCAGCCCTCACTCTCAACGCTCTGGGTTGCCCATCAACACAGCTGTAACTCAGCGCTCACTGTTGCCCATTCATAGCAGCTATAACTCTCAGCGCTCTGTTGACCCTTCATTGTAGCTCTGACTAAATCTCAGCGCTCTCTGTTGCCCCTTCACACCAGCTCTATCTCGCAGCACACCGTGTTGCCCCTTCAACGCAGCTCTAACTCTCAGAGCTCTCTCTGTTTCCCCTTCACAGCAGCTCTAACTCTAAGTGCTCTCAGTTGCCCCTTCTCAGCAGCTCTAACTTCCAGTGCTCTGTGTTGCCCCTTCACAGCAGCTCTAACTCTCAGCGCTCTCTATTGCCCCTTCACAGGAGCTCTGACTAACTCTCACCTCTCTGTTTGCTCCTTCAGAGCAGCTCTAATTCTAAGCGCTCTCAGTTGCCCCTTCACAGCAGCTGTAAACCTCATCGCTCTCTCTTCCCCCTTCAACGCAGCTCTAACGCTCAGCGCTCGCTGTTGCCTCTTCAGAGCAGCTCTAACTCTCACCACTCTGTTTCCGCTTCACAGCAGCCCTGACTCTCTACGCTCTCTGTTGCCCCTTCACAGCGGCTTTAACTCTAAGCGCTCTCAGTTGCCCCTTCACAGCAGCTCTAACTCTCAGAGCGCTCTGTTGCCCCTTCAGAGGAGCTCTGACTAAATCTCAGCGCTCTCTGTTTCCCCTCCAAAGCAGCTTGAACTCTCAGTGCTCTCTATTGCCCCTTCACAGGAGCTCTGACAAACTCTCACCGCTCTGTTTGCTACTGGAGAGCAGCTCTAAATCTAAGCGCTCTCATTTACCCCTTCAATGCAGCTCTAACTCACAGCACTCTTTGTTGCCCCTTTAACGCAGCTCTAACTAGCAGTGCTCTCTGTTGCCCTTCAGAGCAGCTCTGACTGAATCTCAGCGCTCTCTGTTTCCCCTCCACAGCAGCTCTATCTCTCAGCGCTCTGTTTGCTTCTTCAGGGCAGCTCCTATTCTAAGCCCTCTCAGTTGCCCCTTCACAGCAGCTCTAAACCTCACCGAGCTTCACAGCAGCTCTAACTCTCAGCGTGCTCTGTTGCCCTTCAGAGCAGCTCTGACTAACTCTCCGTGCTTTCTGTTGACCCTTCAGATCAGTCTGACTAACTCTCAGCGCTCCCAGTTGCCCCTTCACAGCAGCTCTAACTCTCAGAGCGCTCTGTTGCCCCTTCAGAAGAGCTCTGACTAAATCTCAGCGATCTGTGTTGCCCCTTCACAGCAGCTCTAAATCTCAGCGCTGTGTGTTGCCCCTTCACAACAGCTGTAACTCTCACCACTCTCTGTTTCCCCTTCACAGCAGCGCTAACTCTCACCAATCTCTGTTTCCGCTTCACAGCAGCCCTGACTCTCTACGCTCTCTGTTGCCCCTTCACAGCGGCTTTAACTCTAAGTGCTCTCAGTTGCCCCTTCACAGCAGCTCTAACTCTCAGACCGCTCTGTTGCCCCTTCAGAAGAGCTCTGACTAAATCTCAGCGCTCTCCGTGGCCCCTTCACAGCAGCTCTGCCTCTCAGAGCTCTCTCTGTTGCCCCTTCACAGCAGCTCTAAGTCTCAGCCCTGTCTGTTGCCCCTTCACAGCAGTTCTGACTAACTCTCAGCCCTCTCTGTTGCCCCATCACAGCCGCTCTAACTCTCACCGCTATCTGTTGCCCCTTCGCAGGAGCTCTAACTCTCAGCGCTCTGTGTTGCCCCTTCTCAGCAATGCTAAATCTCAGCGCTCTGTGTTGCCCCTTCACAGCAGCTCTAATTCTCAGCGCTGTTTCCCCATCACAGCAGCTCGAACTCTCAGCGCTCTGTGTTGCCCCTTCAACGCAGCTCTAATTCTCAGCGATCCCTGGTGCCACTTCACAGGAGCGCTGACTAACTCTAAAGCGCTCTGTATGGCCCCATCAACGCAGCTCTAACTCTCAAGCCCTCTCTGTTGCCCCTTCACAGGAGCTCTAACACTCAGCCCCCTCTGTTGTCCCTTCCGAGCAGCTCTGACTAAATCTCAGCGCTTTCTGTTGGCCCTTCACAGCAGCTCTAACTCTCAGAGCGCTCTGTTGCCCCTTCAGAGGAGCTCTGACTAAATCTCAGCGCTCTCTGTTGACCATTCATAGCAGCTATAACTCTCAGCGCTCTGGTGCCCCTTCAGAGCAGCTCTGACTAAATCTCAGCGCTCTCTGTTTCCCCTCCAAAGCAGCTTGAACTCTCAGCGCTCTGTATTGCCCCTTCACAGGAGCTCTAACTCTCACCGCTCTGTTTGCTACTTGAGAGCAGCTCTAATTCTAAGCGCTCTCAGTTGCCCCTTCACAGCAGCTCTAAATCTCAGCGCTGTGTGTTGCCCCTTCACAACAGCTGTAAGTCTCACCACTCTCTGTTTCCCCTTCACAGCAGCTCTAACTCTCACCAATCTCTGTTTCCGCTTCACAGCAGCCCTGACTCTCTACGCTGTCTGTTGCCCCTTCACAGCGGCTTTAACTCTAAGCGCTCTCAGTTGCCCCTTCACAGCAGCTCTAACTCTCAGAGCGCTCTGTTGCCCCTTCAGAGCAGCTCTGACTAAATCTCAGCGCTCTCTGTTTCCCCTCCAAAGCAGCTTGAACTCTCAGTGCTCTGTATTGCCCCTTCACAGGAGCTCTGACTAACTCTCACCGCTCTGTTTGCTACTGGAGAGCAGCTCTAAATCTAAGCGCTCTCATTTACCCCTTCAATGCAGCTCTAACTCACAGCACTCTTTGTTGCCCCTTTAACGCAGCTCTAACTAGCAGCGCTCTCTGTTGCCCTGCAGAGCAGCTCTGACTGAATCTCAGCGCTCTCTGTTTCCCCTCCACAGGCAGCTCTATCTCTCAGCGCTCTGCTTCTTCAGAGCAGCTCTAATTCTAAGCGCTCTCAGTTGCCCCTTCACAGCAGCTCTGAAACTCAGCGAGCTCTGTTGCCCCTTCAACGCAGCTCTAACGCTCAGCGCTGGCTGTTGCCCCTTCAGTGCAGCTCTGACTAAATCTCAGCGCTCTGTGTTGCCCCTTCAGAGCAGCTCTAACTCTCAGTGCGCTCTGTTGCCCTTCAGAGTAGCACTGACTAAATCTCAGCGCTTTCTGTTGCCCCTTCACAGCAGCTCTAACTCTCAGAGCGCTCTGTTGCCCCTCCAGAGGAGCTCTGACTAAATCTCAGCGCTGTGTCCCCTTCACACCAGCTCTACCTCTCAGCGCTCTGTGTTGCCCCTTCAACGCAGCTCTAATTCTCAGCGATCTCTGGTGCCCCTTCACAGGAGCACTGACCGACTCTCAAGCGCTCTGTGTTGCCCCTTCACAGCAGCTGTAACTCTAAGTGCTCTCAGTTGCCCCTTCTCAGCAGCTCTAACTTCCAGTGCTGTGTGTTGCCCCTTCACAGCAGCTCTAACTCTCAGCGCTCTCTATTGCCCCTTCACAGGAGCTCTGACTAACTCTCACCGCTCTGTTTGCTCCTTCAGAGCAGCTCTAATTCTAAGCGCTCTCAGTTGCCCGTTCACAGCAGCTGTAAACCTCATCGCTCTCTCTTGCCCCTTCAACGCAGCTCTAACGCTCAGCGCTCGCTGTTGCCTCTTCAGAGCAGCTCTAACTCTCACCACTCTGTTTCCGCTTCACAGCAGCCCTGACTCTCAACGCTCTGTGTTGCCCCTTCAACGCAGCTGTAACTCAGAGCTCACTGTTGCCCATTCATAGCAGATATAACTCTCAGCCCTGACTGTTGCCCCTTCAGAGCAGCTCTGAATAAATCTCAGCGCTCTCTGTTGCCCCTTCACACCAGCTCTATCTCTCGGCGCTCTGTGCTGCCCCTTCAACGCAGTTCTAACTCTCACCTCTCTCTCTTGCACAGTCACAGCAGCTCTAACTACCTCTCACCGCTATCTGTTGCCCCTTCACAGGAGCTCTAACTCTCAGCGCTTTGTGTTGCCCCTTCTCAGCAACGCTAAATCTCACCACTCCGTGTTGCCTCTTCAACGCAGCTCTAATTCTCAGCGATCCCTGGTGCCCCTTCACAGGAGCGCTGACTGACTCTCAAGCGTTGTCTGCTGCCCCTACACAGCAGCTGTAACTCTAAGTGCACTCAGTTGCCCCTTCTCAGCAGCTCTAACTTCCAGTGCTCTGTGTTGCCCCTTCACAGCAGCTCTAACGCTGAGCTCTCTCAGTTGCCCCTTCAATGCAGCTCTAACTCACAGCGCTCTGTGTTGCCCCTTCAACGCAGCTGTAACTCTCACGGATCTCTGTTGCCCTTTCACAGCAGCTCTAACTCTAAGAACTCTCATTTGCCCCTTCAATGCAGCCCTAACGCACAGCACTCTGGGTTGCCCCTTCAGTGCAGCTCTGACTAAATCTCAGCGCTCTGTGTTTCCCCTTCACAGAAGCTTTCTCAGCGCTCTGTGTAGCCCCTACACAGCAGCTCTAAATCTCAGCGCTGTGTGTTGCCCCTTCACAACAGCTGGAACTCTCACCACTCTCTGTTTCCCTTTCACAGCAGCTCTAACTCTCACCACTCTGTTTCCGCTTCACAGCAGCCCTCACTCTCAACGCTCTGGGTTGCCCATCAACACAGCTGTAACTCAGCGCTCACTGTTGCCCATTCACAGCAGCTATAACTCTCAGCGCTCTGTTGACCCTTCATTGTAGCTCTGACTAAATCTCAGCGCTCTCTGTTGCCCCTTCACACCAGCTCTATCTCGCAGCACACCGTGTTGCCCCTTCAACGCAGCTCTAACTCTCAGAGCTCTCTCTGTTTCCCCTTCACAGCAGCTCTAACTCTAAGTGCTCTCAGTTGCCCCTTCTCAGCAGCTCTAACTTCCAGTGCTCTGTGTTGCCCCTTCACAGCAGCTCTAACTCTCAGCGCTCTCTATTGCCCCTTCACAGGAGCTCTGACTAACTCTCACCTCTCTGTTTGCTCCTTCAGAGCAGCTCTAATTCTAAGCGCTCTCAGTTGCCCGTTCACAGCAGCTGTAAACCTCATCGCTCTCTCTTCCCCCTTCAACGCAGCTCTAACGCTCAGCGCTCGCTGTTGCCTCTTCAGAGCAGCTCTAACTCTCACCACTCTGTTTCCGCTTCACAGCAGCCCTGACTCTCTACGCTCTCTGTTGCCCCTTCACAGCGGCTTTAACTCTAAGCGCTCTCAGTTGCCCCTTCACAGCAGCTCTAACTCTCAGAGCGCTCTGTTGCCCCTTCAGAGGAGCTCTGACTAAATCTCAGCGCTCTCTGTTTCCCCTCCAAAGCAGCTTGAACTCTCAGTGCTCTCTATTGCCCCTTCACAGGAGCTCTGACAAACTCTCACCGCTCTGTTTGCTACTGGAGAGCAGCTCTAAATCTAAGCGCTCTCATTTACCCCTTCAATGCAGCTCTAACTCACAGCACTCTTTGTTGCCCCTTTAACGCAGCTCTAACTAGCAGTGCTCTCTGTTGCCCTTCAGAGCAGCTCTGACTGAATCTCAGCGCTCTCTGTTTCCCCTCCACAGCAGCTCTATCTCTCAGCGCTCTGTTTGCTTCTTCACAGCAGCTCTAATTCTAAGCGCTCTCAGTTGCCCCTTCACAGCAGCTCTGAACCTCAGCGAGCTCTGTTGCCCCTTCACAGCAGCTCTAACTCTCAGCGCTGTGTCTTGCCCCTTCACAGCAGCTCTAACTCTCTCCACTCTCTTTTTCCCCTTCACAGCAGCTCTAACTCCACCACTGTTTCCGCTTCACAGCAGCCCTGACTCTCATCGCTCTGTGTTGCCCCTTCAACGCAGCTCTAACTCTCAGCGCTCGCTGTTGCCCCTTCAGTGCAGCTCTCACTAAATCTCAGCGCTCTGTGTTGCCCCTTCACAGAAGCTCTCTCAGCGCTCTCTGTTGCCCTTCTGAGCAGCTCTGACTAAATCTCAGCGCTCTCTGTTTCCCCTCCACAGCAGCTCAATCTCTCAGCGCTCTGTTTGCTTCTTCAGGGCAGCTCCTATTCTAAGCCCTCTCAGTTGCCCCTTCACAGCAGCTCTAAACCTCACCGAGGTTCACAGCAGCTCTAACTCTCAGCGTGCTCTGTTGCCCTTCAGAGCAGCTCTGACTAACTCTCCGTGCTTTCTGTTGACCCTTCAGATCAGTCTGACTAACTCTCAGCGCTCCCAGTTGCCCCTTCAGAGCAGCTCTAACTCTCACCGCACTCTGTTGCCCCTTCAGAAGAGCTCTGACTAAATCTCAGCGCTCTCCGTGGCCCCTTCACAGCAGCTCTACCTCTCAGAGCTCTCTCTGTTGCCCCTTCACAGCAGCTCTAAGTCTCAGCCCTGTCTGTTGCCCCTTCACAGCAGTTCTGACTAACTCTCAGCCCTCTCTGTTGCCCCATCACAGCCGCTCTAACTCTCACCGCTATCTGTTGCCCCTTCGCAGGAGCTCTAACTCTCAGCGCTATGTGTTGCCCCTTCTCAGCAATGCTAAATCTCAGCGCTCTGTGTTGCCCCTTCACAGCAGCTCTAATTCTCAGCGCTGTTTCCCCATCACAGCAGCTCGAACTCTCAGCGCTCTGTGTTGCCCCTTCAACGCAGCTCTAATTCTCAGCGATCCCTGGTGCCACTTCACAGGAGCGCTGACTAACTCTAAAGCGCTCTGTATGGCCCCATCAACGCAGCTCTAACTCTCAAGCCCTCTCTGTTGCCCCTTCACAGGAGCTCTAACTCTCAGCCCCCTCTGTTGTCCCTTCCGAGCAGCTCTGACTAAATCTCAGCGATCTGTGTTGCCCCTTCACAGCAGCTCTAACTCTCAGCGCGCTCTGTTGCCCTTCAGAGTAGCACTGACTAAATCTCAGCGCTTTCTGTTGGCCCTTCACAGCAGCTCTAACTCTCAGAGCGCTCTGTTGCCCCTTCAGAGGAGCTCTGACTAAATCTCAGCGCTCTCTGTTGCCCATTCATAGCAGCTATAACTCTCAGCGCTCTGTTGCCCCTTCATAGCAGCTCTGACTAAATCTCAGCGCTCTCTGTGTCCCCTTCACACCAGCTCTATCTCTCAGCGCTCTGTGTTGCCCCTTCACAGAAGCTCTCTCAGCGCTCTCTGTTGCCCCTTCACACCAGCTCTATCTCGCAGCACACCGTGTTGCCCCTTCAACGCAGCTCTAACTCTCAGAGCTCTCTCTGTTTCCCCTTCACAGCAGCTCTAACTCTAAGCGCTCTCAGTTGCCCCTTCAATGCAGCTCTATAACTCACAGCACTCTCTGTTCCCACTTTAACGCAGCTCTAACTCTCACCGCTCTCTGTTGCCCTTCAGAGCAGCTCTGACTAAATCTCAGTGCTCTCTGTTTCCCCAAGGCAGCTTTAACTCTCAGCGCTCTCTATTGCCCCTTCACAGGAGCTCTAACTCTCACCGCTCTGTTTGCTAATTGAGAGCAGCTCTAATTCTAAGCGCTCTCAGTTGCCCCTTCACAGCAGCTGTAAACCTCAGCGAGCTCTGTTGCCCCTTCAACGCAGCTCTAACTCTCAGCGCTCGCTGTTGCCCCTTCAGTGCAGCTCTGACTAAATCTCAGCGCGCTGTGTTGCCCCTTCACAGAAACTCTCTCAGCACGCTCTGTTGCCCCTTCACAGCAGCTGGAACTCTCAGCGCGCTCTGTTGCCCTTCAGAGTAGCACTAAATCTCAGCGCTTTCTGTGGCCCCTTCACAGCAGCTCTAACTCTCAGAGCGCTCTGTTGCCCCTTCAGAGGAGCTCCGCCTAAATCTCAGCGATCTGTGTTGCCCCTTCACAGCAGCTCTAAATCTCAGCGCTGTGTGTTGCCCCTTCACAACAGCTGTAACTCTCACCACTCTCTGTTTCCCCTTCACAGCAGCGCTAACTCTCACCAATCTCTGTTTCCGCTTCACAGCAGCCCTGACTCTCTACGCTCTCTGTTGCCCCTTCACAGCGGCTTTAACTCTAAGTGCTCTCAGTTGCCCCTTCACAGCAGCTCTAACTCTCAGAGCGCCTTGTTGCCCCTTCAGAGTAGCTCTGACTGAATCTCAGCGCTCTCTGTTTCCCCTCCACACCACCTCTATCTCTCAGCGCTCTTTGCTTCTTCAGAGCAGCTCTAATTCTAAGCGCTCTCAGTTGCCCCTTCACAGCAGCTCTGAACTTCAGCGAGCTCTGTTGCCCCTTCACAGCAGCTCTAACTCACAGCACTCTTTGTTGCCCCTTTAATGCAGCTCTAACTATCAGCGCTCTCTGTTGCCCTTCAGAGCAGCTCTGACTGAATCTCAGCGCTCTCTGTTTCCCCTCCACAGCACCTCTATCTCTCAGCGCTCCGTTTGCTTCTTCACAGCAGCTCTAATTCTAAGCGCTCTCAGTTGCCCCTTCACAGCAGCTCTGACCTCAGCGAGCTCTGTTGCCCCTTCACAGCAGCTCTAACTCTCAGCGCTGTGTGTTGCCCCTTCACAACAGCTCTAACTCTCACCATTCTGTTTCCACTTCACAGCAGCCCTGACTCTCAACGCTCTGTGTTGCCCCTTCAACGCAGCTCTAACTCTCAGCGCTCGCTGTTGCTCCTTCAGTGCAGCTCTCACTAAATCTCAGCGCTCTGTGTTGCCCCTTCACAGAAGCTCTCTCAGCGCTCTCTGTTGCCCTTCAGAGCAGCTCTGACTAAATCTCAGCGCTCTCTGTTTCCCCTCCACAGCAGCTCAATCTCTCAGCGCTGTTTGCTTCTTCAGAGCAGCTCTAATTCTAAGCCCTCTCAGTTGCCCCTTCACAGCAGCTCTAAACCTCACCGAGGTTCACAGCAGCTCTAACTCTCAGCGCGCTCTGTTGCCCTTCAGAGGTGCTCTGACTAACTCTCCGTGCTTTCTGTTGACCCTTCAGATCAGTCTGACTAACTCTCAGCGCTCCCGGTTGCCCCTTCAGAGCAGCTCTAACTCTCACCGCCCTGTGTTGCCACTTCAATGCCGTTCTAATTCTCAGCACTCTTTATTGCCCCTTCAGAGCAGCTCTAACTCTCAGAGCACTCTGTTGCCCTTCAGAGCAGCTCTGACTAAATCTCAGTGCTCTCTGTTTCCCCAAGGCAGCTTTAACTCTCAGCGCTCTCTATTGCCCCTTCACAGGAGCTCTAACTCTCACCGCTCTGTTTGCTACTTGAGAGCAGCTCTAATTCTAAGCGCTCTCAGTTGCCCCTTCACAGCAGCTGTAAACCTCAGCGAGCTCTGTTGCCCCTTCAACGCAGCTCTAACGCTCAGCGCTCGCTCTTGCCCCTTCCGAGCAGCTCTGACTAAATCTCAGCGCGCTGTGTTGCCCCTTCACAGAAGCTAACTCTCAGTGCGCTCTGTTGCCATTCAGAGTAGCACTGACTAAATCTCAGCGCTTTCTGTGGCCCCTTCACAGCAGCTCTAACTCTCAGAGCGCTCTGTTACCCCTTCAGAAGAGCTCTGACTAAATCTCAGCGATCTGTGTTGCCCCTTCACAGCAGCTCTAAATCTCAGCGCTGTGTGTTGCCCCTTCACAACAGCTGTAACTCTCACCACTCTCTGTTTCCCCTTCACAGCAGCGCTAACTCTCACCAATCTCTGTTTCCGCTTCACAGCAGCCCTGACTCTCTACGCTCTCTGTTGCCCCTTCACAGCGGCTTTAACTCTAAGTGCTCTCAGTTGCCCCTTCACAGCAGCTCTAACTCTCAGACCGCTCTGTTGCCCCTTCAGAAGAGCTCTGACTAAATCTCAGCGCTCTCCGTGGCCCCTTCACAGCAGCTCTACCTCTCAGAGCTCTCTCTGTTGCCCCTTCACAGCAGCTCTAAGTCTCAGCCCTGTCTGTTGCCCCTTCACAGCAGTTCTGACTAACTCTCAGCCCTCTCTGTTGCCCCATCACAGCCGCTCTAACTCTCACCGCTATCTGTTGCCCCTTCGCAGGAGCTCTAACTCTCAGCGCTATGTGTTGCCCCTTCTCAGCAATGCTAAATCTCAGCGCTCTGTGTTGCCCCTTCACAGCAGCTCTAATTCTCAGCGCTGTTTCCCCATCACAGCAGCTCGAACTCTCAGCGCTCTGTGTTGCCCCTTCAACGCAGCTCTAATTCTCAGCGATCCCTGGTGCCACTTCACAGGAGCGCTGACTAACTCTAAAGCGCTCTGTATGGCCCCATCAACGCAGCTCTAACTCTCAAGCCCTCTCTGTTGCCCCTTCACAGGAGCTCTAACTCTCAGCCCCCTCTGTTGTCCCTTCCGAGCAGCTCTGACTAAATCTCAGCGATCTGTGTTGCCCCTTCACAGCAGCTCTAACTCTCAGCGCGCTCTGTTGCCCTTCAGAGGAGCTCTTACTAAATCTCAGCGCTCTCTGTTGCCCATTCATAGCAGCTATAACTCTCAGCGCTCTGTTGCCCCTTCATAGCAGCTCTGACTAAATCTCAGCGCTCTCTGTGTCCCCTTCACACCAGCTCTATCTCTCAGCGCTCTGTGTTGCCCCTTCACAGAAGCTCTCTCAGCGCTCTCTGTTGCCCCTTCACACCAGCTCTATCTCGCAGCACACCGTGTTGCCCCTTCAACGCAGCTCTAACTCTCAGAGCTCTCTCTGTTTCCCCTTCACAGCAGCTCTAACTCTAAGCGCTCTCAGTTGCCCCTTCAATGCAGCTCTATAACTCACAGCACTCTCTGTTCCCACTTTAACGCAGCTCTAACTCTCACCGCTCTCTGTTGCCCTTCAGAGCAGCTCTGACTAAATCTCAGTGCTCTCTGTTTCCCCAAGGCAGCTTTAACTCTCAGCGCTCTCTATTGCCCCTTCACAGGAGCTCTAACTCTCACCGCTCTGTTTGCTAATTGAGAGCAGCTCTAATTCTAAGCGCTCTCAGTTGCCCCTTCACAGCAGCTGTAAACCTCAGCGAGCTCTGTTGCCCCTTCAACGCAGCTCTAACTCTCAGCGCTCGCTGTTGCCCCTTCAGTGCAGCTCTGACTAAATCTCAGCGCGCTGTGTTGCCCCTTCACAGAAACTCTCTCAGCACGCTCTGTTGCCCCTTCACAGCAGCTGGAACTCTCAGCGCGCTCTGTTGCCCTTCAGAGTAGCACTAAATCTCAGCGCTTTCTGTGGCCCCTTCACAGCAGCTCTAACTCTCAGAGCGCTCTGTTGCCCCTTCAGAGGAGCTCCGCCTAAATCTCAGCGATCTGTGTTGCCCCTTCACAGCAGCTCTAAATCTCAGCGCTGTGTGTTGCCCCTTCACAACAGCTGTAACTCTCACCACTCTCTGTTTCCCCTTCACAGCAGCGCTAACTCTCACCAATCTCTGTTTCCGCTTCACAGCAGCCCTGACTCTCTACGCTCTCTGTTGCCCCTTCACAGCGGCTTTAACTCTAAGTGCTCTCAGTTGCCCCTTCACAGCAGCTCTAACTCTCAGAGCGCCTTGTTGCCCCTTCAGAGTAGCTCTGACTGAATCTCAGCGCTCTCTGTTTCCCCTCCACACCACCTCTATCTCTCAGCGCTCTTTGCTTCTTCAGAGCAGCTCTAATTCTAAGCGCTCTCAGTTGCCCCTTCACAGCAGCTCTGAACTTCAGCGAGCTCTGTTGCCCCTTCACAGCAGCTCTAACTCACAGCACTCTTTGTTGCCCCTTTAATGCAGCTCTAACTATCAGCGCTCTCTGTTGCCCTTCAGAGCAGCTCTGACTGAATCTCAGCGCTCTCTGTTTCCCCTCCACAGCACCTCTATCTCTCAGCGCTCCGTTTGCTTCTTCACAGCAGCTCTAATTCTAAGCGCTCTCAGTTGCCCCTTCACAGCAGCTCTGACCTCAGCGAGCTCTGTTGCCCCTTCACAGCAGCTCTAACTCTCAGCGCTGTGTGTTGCCCCTTCACAACAGCTCTAACTCTCACCATTCTGTTTCCACTTCACAGCAGCCCTGACTCTCAACGCTCTGTGTTGCCCCTTCAACGCAGCTCTAACTCTCAGCGCTCGCTGTTGCTCCTTCAGTGCAGCTCTCACTAAATCTCAGCGCTCTGTGTTGCCCCTTCACAGAAGCTCTCTCAGCGCTCTCTGTTGCCCTTCAGAGCAGCTCTGACTAAATCTCAGCGCTCTCTGTTTCCCCTCCACAGCAGCTCAATCTCTCAGCGCTGTTTGCTTCTTCAGAGCAGCTCTAATTCTAAGCCCTCTCAGTTGCCCCTTCACAGCAGCTCTAAACCTCACCGAGGTTCACAGCAGCTCTAACTCTCAGCGCGCTCTGTTGCCCTTCAGAGTAGCACTGACTAAATCTCAGCGCTTTCTGTGGCCCCTTCACAGCAGTTCTGACTAACTCTCAGCCCTCTCTGTTGCCCCATCACAGCCGCTCTAACTCTCACCGCTATCTGTTGCCCCTTCGCAGGAGCTCTAACTCTCAGCGCTATGTGTTGCCCCTTCTCAGCAATGCTAAATCTCAGCGCTCTGTGTTGCCCCTTCACAGCAGCTCTAATTCTCAGCGCTGTTTCCCCATCACAGCAGCTCGAACTCTCAGCGCTCTGTGTTGCCCCTTCAACGCAGCTCTAACTCTCAGCGCTCGCTGTTGCTCCTTCAGTGCAGCTCTCACTAAATCTCAGCGCTCTGTGTTGCCCCTTCACAGAAGCTCTCTCAGCGCTCTCTGTTACCCTTCAGAGCAGCTCTGACTAAATCTCAGCGCTCTCTGTTTCCCCTCCACAGCAGCTCAATCTCTCAGCGCTCTGTTTGCTTCTTCAGAGCAGCTCTAATTCTAAGCCCTCTCAGTTGCCCCTTCACAGCAGCTCTAAACCTCACCGAGGTTCACAGCAGCTCTAACTCTCAGCGCGCTCTGTTGCCCTTCAGAGGTGCTCTGACTAACTCTCCGTGCTTTCTGTTGACCCTTCAGATCAGTCTGACTAACTCTCAGCGCTCCCGGTTGCCCCTTCAGAGCAGCTCTAACTCTCACCGCCCTGTGTTGCCACTTCAATGCCGTTCTAATTCTCAGCACTCTTTATTGCCCCTTCAGAGCAGCTCTAACTCTCAGAGCACTCTGTTGCCCTTCAGAGCAGCTCTGACTAAATCTCAGTGCTCTCTGTTTGCCCAAGGCAGCTTTAACTCTCAGCGCTCTCTATTGCCCCTTCACAGGAGCTCTAACTCTCACCGCTCTGTTTGCTACTTGAGAGCAGCTCTAATTCTAAGCGCTCTCAGTTGCCCCTTCACAGCAGCTGTAAACCTCAGCGAGCTCTGTTGCCCCTTCAACGCAGCTCTAACGCTCAGCGCTCGCTCTTGCCCCTTCCGAGCAGCTCTGACTAAATCTCAGCGCGCTGTGTTGCCCCTTCACAGAAGCTAACTCTCAGTGCGCTCTGTTGCCATTCAGAGTAGCACTGACTAAATCTCAGCGCTTTCTGTGGCCTCTTCACAGCAGCTCTAACTCTCAGAGCGCTCTGTTGCCCCTTCAGAAGAGCTCCGCCTAAATCTCAGCGATCTGTGTTGCCCCTTCACAGCAGCTCTAAATCTCAGCGCTGTGTGTTGCCCCTTCACAACAGCTGTAACTCTCACCACTCTCTGTTTCCCCTTCACAGCAGCGCTAACTCTCACCAATCTCTGTTTCCGCTTCACAGCAGCCCTGACTCTCTACGCTCTCTGTTGCCCCTTCACAGCGGCTTTAACTCTAAGTGCTCTCAGTTGCCCCTTCACAGCAGCTCTAACTCTCAGACCGCTCTGTTGCCCCTTCAGAAGAGCTCTGACTAAATCTCAGCGCTCTCCGTGGCCCCTTCACAGCAGCTCTACCTCTCAGAGCTCTCTCTGTTGCCCCTTCACAGCAGCTCTAAGTCTCAGCCCTGTCTGTTGCCCCTTCACAGCAGTTCTGACTAACTCTCAGCCCTCTCTGTTGCCCCATCACAGCCGCTCTAACTCTCACCGCTATCTGTTGCCCCTTCGCAGGAGCTCTAACTCTCAGCGCTATGTGTTGCCCCTTCTCAGCAATGCTAAATCTCAGCGCTCTGTGTTGCCCCTTCACAGCAGCTCTAATTCTCAGCGCTGTTTCCCCATCACAGCAGCTCGAACTCTCAGCGCTCTGTGTTGCCCCTTCAACGCAGCTCTAATTCTCAGCGATCCCTGGTGCCACTTCACAGGAGCGCTGACTAACTCTAAAGCGCTCTGTATGGCCCCATCAACGCAGCTCTAACTCTCAAGCCCTCTCTGTTGCCCCTTCACAGGAGCTCTAACACTCAGCCCCCTCTGTTGTCCCTTCCGAGCAGCTCTGACTAAATCTCAGCGCTCTCTGTTGCCCATTCATAGCAGCTATAACTCTCAGCGCTCTGTTGCCCCTTCATAGCAGCTCTGACTAAATCTCAGCGCTCTCTGTGTCCCCTCCACACCAGCTCTATCTCTCAGCGCTCTGTGTTGCCCCTTCACAGAAGCTCTCTCAGCGCTCTCTGTTGCCCCTTCACACAGGCTCTATCTCGCAGCACACCGTGTTGCCCCTTCAACGCAGCTCTAACTCTCAGAGCTCTCTCTGTTTCCCCTTCACAGCAGCTCTAACTCTAAGCGCTCTCAGTTGCCCCTTCAATGCAGCTCTATAACTCACAGCACTCTCTGTTCCCACTTTAACGCAGCTCTAACTCTCACCGCTCTCTGTTGCCCTTCAGAGCAGCTCTGACTAAATCTCAGTGCTCTCTGTTTCCCCAAGGCAGCTTTAACTCTCAGCGCTCTCTATTGCCCCTTCACAGGAGCTCTAACTCTCACCGCTCTGTTTGCTACTTGAGAGCAGCTCTAATTCTAAGCGCTCTCAGTTGCCCCTTCACAGCAGCTGTAAACCTCAGCGAGCTCTGTTGCCCCTTCAACGCAGCTCTAACTCTCAGCGCTCGCTGTTGCCCCTTCAGTGCAGCTCTGACTAAATCTCAGCGCTTTCTGTGGCCCCTTCACAGCAGCTCTAACTCTCAGAGCGCTCTGTTGCCCCTTCAGAGGAGCTCCGCCTAAATCTCAGCGATCTGTGTTGCCCCTTCACAGCAGCTCTAAATCTCAGCGCTGTGTGTTGCCCCTTCACAAAAGCTGTAACTCTCAGTGCGCTCTGTTGCCATTCAGAGTAGCACTGACTAAATCTCAGCGCTTTCTGTGGCCCCTTCACAGCAGCTCTAACTCTCAGAGCGCTCTGTTGCCCCTTCAGAAGAGCTCTGACTAAATCTCAGCGATCTGTGTTGCCCCTTCACAGCAGCTCTAAATCTCAGCGCTGTGTGTTGCCCCTTCACAACAGCTGTAACTCTCACCACTCTCTGTTTCCCCTTCACAGCAGCGCTAACTCTCACCAATCTCTGTTTCCGCTTCACAGCAGCCCTGACTCTCTACGCTCTCTGTTGCCCCTTCACAGCGGCTTTAACTCTAAGTGCTCTCAGTTGCCCCTTCACAGCAGCTCTAACTCTCAGACCGCTCTGTTGCCCCTTCAGAAGAGCTCTGACTAAATCTCAGCGCTCTCCGTGGCCCCTTCACAGCAGCTCTAACTCTCAGCGCTCTCTATTGCCCCTTCACAGGAGCTCTGACTAACTCTCACCGCTCTGTTTGCTCCTTCAGAGCAGCTCTAATTCTAAGCGCTCTCAGTTGCCCGTTCACAGCAGCTGTAAACCTCATCGCTCTCTCTTGCCCCTTCAATGCAGCTCTAACGCTCAGCGCTCGCTGTTGCCTCTTCAGAGCAGCTCTGACTAAATCTCAGCGCTCTGTGTTGCCCCTTCCCAGCAGCTCTAACTCTCAGCGCTATGTGTTGCCCCTTCACAGCAGCTCTAACTCTCACCATTCTGTTTCCGCTTCACAGCAGCCCTGACTCTCAACGCTCTGTGTTGCCCCTTCAACGCAGCTGTAACTCAGAGCTCACTGTTGCCCATTCATAGCAGATATAACTCTCAGCCCTGACTGTTACCCCTTCAGAGCAGCTCTGAATAAATCTCAGCGCTCTCTGTTGCCCCTTCACACCAGCTCTATCTCTCGGCGCTCTGTGCTGCCCCTTCAACGCAGTTCTAACTCTCACCTCTCTCTCTTGCACAGTCACAGCAGCTCTAACTACCTCTCACCGCTATCTGTTGCCCCTTCACAGGAGCTCTAACTCTCAGCGCTATGTGTTGCCCCTTCTCAGCAACGCTAAATCTCACCACTCCGTGTTGCCTCTTCAACGCAGCTCTAATTCTCAGCGATCCCTGGTGCCCCTTCACAGGAGCGCTGACTGACTCTCAAGCGTTGTCTGCTGCCCCTACACAGCAGATGTAACTCTAAGTGCACTCAGTTGCCCCTTCTCAGCAGCTCTAACTTCCAGTGCTCTGTGTTGCCCCTTCACAACAGCTGGAACTCTCACCACTCTGTTTCCCTTTCACAGCAGCTCTAACTCTCACCACTCTGTTTCCGCTTCACAGCAGCCCTCACTCTCAACACTCTGGGTTGCCCATCAACACAGCTGTAACTCAGCGCTCACTGTTGCCCATTCATAGCAGCTATAACTCTCAGCGCTCTGTTGACCCTTCATTGTAGCTCTGACTAAATCTCAGCGCTCTCTGTTGCCCCTTCACACCAGCTCTATCTCGCAGCACACCGTGTTGCCCCTTCAACGCAGCTCTAACTCTCAGAGCTCTCTCTGTTTCCCC